>NW_026644765.1:0-116596 GCF_030020395.1 Manis pentadactyla
CTCATTACAAAAAAGGATTGTTACCCCAGGAAGCGATAAAACACTCATTCCAAAAAGTGACCCTGGGAAGATCCAGGAGCTGTGACCAGAGACATTTACACCTGAGGACACATGGGGACAGTGAGGAGGAGCATGAAGGGCAGGGCGGCTGTCATGGAAGAGTGCAGGGTCACGGCAGGGACTCCGTGACGGACCCCTCCGTGAGGGTGGTCATCAGGATGTGTCGGGGAGCAAAGCCCAACTTAAGTCAGTTACTCTTGCTGAACATTGTGTTATTGTGCATAAATGTCATCGACGAGTTTTGAAACATAACTTTTCTCAGAAAGAAAATTTGGAAAATCTTAAAGTTGAGCAAGGCCATGTTTCAAATAATAACTTCAATCATTTTAAATACAGCCATGCACTAGATATTCAGTCACATAATTTTGAACCCCAAAGATATAATGATGAGAAAATGTGTCAGTATATTAAAATGGAAAATTCTTTGATGAAGGATTCATTATTCTTCGATGAACAGGTAATTCCCATTCAATCTAAAGCGTACAGTTTTGATAACTATCAGAGAGACTCTACCCACCCACCATTGCTTAATGAATGTCAGTATATAGAGAATGAGGAAGAACCTTGCATGTATAGTAAAAGTAAGCAGGCCGTCAGGAAGGGCTCTCTATTAAACAATTGCCAAGGTATGTACATTCTAGAGCCAGGATACCAATGTATGGAACCCGGAATGACCTGTAACAGAGGATCAAGCCATAGAGAACATCAGAGAAACGAGATTCCAGAAAACCATTCCCCATGTGACAAATGGGGACAAGCCTTCAAGGACTGTGTCCAAACTTGTGAACATTTCACAAAAGTGATTAAACATCACAGAATTCACACTGATGAGAAAGCTTGCAAATGTAAAGTATATGGGAATGCCTTTAGTGAATCTTCCCTTCTAAATAGTCATGAGAGTATCCCTTCTGGAAAGCAACCAATCCAATGTGAATTATGCAGTAAATCACTCAATAATTCCTCAATTCTTACTGGTATTGACAGAATCCATACAGTAGAGAAGCCTTACAAATGTAAAAGATGTTACAAAGCCTTTAACTGGCACTCAAGTGTTATTAAACATCAGAGGATTCATTCTGGACAGAAACCTTACAGATGTAAAGAATGCAGCAAGTCCTTTACTTATTCCTCAAGTCTCACTGTGCACCAAAAAGTTCATACCGGAGAGAAACCTTACAAGTGTAAAGAATGTGGCAAAGCCTATAAGCAGGGTTCGCACCTTAATCAACATAAGAGAATTCATTCTGGACAGAAACTTTTCAAATGTGAAGAATGCAGCAAGTCTTTTTATTATTCCTCAAGTCTTAATGTGCACCAAAAAGTTCATACAGGAGAGAAACCTTACAAGTGTAAGGAATGTGGCAAATCCTTTAGTTATTCTGCAAGTTACAATGTGCATGAGAGAATCCATACTGGAGAGCATCCCTACAAGTGTAAAGAATGTGGCAGATTCTTTAAGTGGAGGTCACAGTTTACTAGACATCAGAGAATTCATTCTGTGCGTGTACCTTACAAGTGTAAATAATGCAGCAAATCCTTTACTTGTTCCTCATACCTTACTGTGCACCAAAAATCTCATATCTGAAAAAACGTTAGAAGTGTAAAGAATACAGCAAATCATTTTCTTATTCCTCCAGTTCATTTGCATGTGAAGATTCATAGTGGAAAGAAGCCTTACATTAGAAGGGGACCTCTCATTGGTCCCCACATGTTAAATGAAATCAGAGAATTCATTCCGTAGAGAAACCTTACAGATGTAAATTATGAAGCAAGTCTTTTAATTTCTTCCACAAGACTTACAATTTCTTCCCAAAGTCTTACTGTGCACCAGAGAATTAATACAGGAGAGAAACCTTAGAGATGTAAAGAATGGCAAAAGGTGTAGTTATTCCTCAAGGCTAAATGTGCATGAGAGAATGCATACTGGAAAGAATCCTTACAAGTGCAGTGAATGTGGCGAATTCTTTACTTGTTCCTCAAGTCAGAGCGCATGAGAGAGTTCATAGTGAAGAGAAGCCTTACAAGTGTAAGGAATGTGGCAAAGCCTTTAAATGGGGCTTTCAACTTGCTGAACATAAGATAATTCTTTCTGGACAGAAACCTTATAAATGCACAGAATACAGCAAGTTCTTTAATTGTTCTCAGGTCTTTCTGTGCATCACAAAATTTATACAGGAGAGGAGACTTAAAGGTGTGAGAAATATCACACATGCTTTAAGTGGGGCTCACAACTTACTAAACATCAGATAATTCATTCTGGACAGAGACCTTACAAGTGTGAAGAGTGCAGTAAGTCCTTCTTCCTCAAGTCTTACTGTGCACGAGAGAATTCATACTGGAGAGAAACCTTACAAGTGTGAGGAATGTGGAAAAGGCTTTAAGCACGACTCACACCGTAATCACCATCAGAGAAATCATTCTGGACAGAAACCTTTCAGATGTGAACAATGCAACCATTCCTTTACATCTTCCTCAAGTCTTACTGTGCACCAGAGACTACATACAGGAGAGAAGCCTTACAAGTGTAAAGAATGTGGGAAATCCTTCACTTATTCTTCCAGTCTTACTGTGCATGAGAGAATTCATACTGGAGAGAAGCCTTACAAGTGTAAGGAATGTGGAAAACCCTCTTGGTGGTCCTCATGCCTTAATAAGCATTGGATAATTCATTCAAGACAGAAGCCTTACAAGTGTAAAGAATGCAGCAAGTCTTTATGTCTTCCTCAGGTCTTAATGTTCATGAGAGAATTCATACTGGAGAGAAACTTTACGGTTGTAAAGAATGTGGCAAAGCCTTTAAGCAGGGCTCTCCCCTTAACATCAGAGAATTCATTGTGGAGAGAAACCATACAAATATAATGAATGTGGCAAATCCTTTACTTGTTCCTCAACTCTTAGAGTGCATGAGAAAGTTCGTAGTAGAGAGAACCTTACAAGTATAAAGAATGTGGAAAAGTCTTCAGTAATTCATCAATTATAAATAAACAGAAGAACATTCATACTGGAGTGAAATATTACAAGTATAAGGAAAGTAACAAAGCATTTATCCAGGCCTCAGTCCTTAATAAATGTCAGAAAATTCATTCAAGACAGAAACCTCACAAACGTGAAGAATGCAGCAATTGTTTTCATGTCCCCGAGAAGTTAGTCTTCATCAGAGAATTCATACGGAGAGACACCTTACAAATATAAAGAATGTGGCAAAGCCTTTAAGGTGTGCTCAAGCCTTACTGCACACCAGAAAACATACTAGAGAGAAACTTGATTTTTACACAGATGTAGGGTGGAATTGCGTGTAAACTATACATGTAGGGAGCATGAAAGCTTTCAGACAAAGGGAGAAGAATCTAAAAACTGTGGCGAAGCTGTCAACTGTTTCTCACATACTGTACAAATGCAAATTCACAGTAGAGAGAAAACATACCAACATGGTTAATATGGATATAACATTGCCCAAGAAATTCACCTTAAAAACATGACAGTATTCATAATGGAGAGACACTTTACAGGTGTAAAATACTGTCGGAAAGTATTTAAATCAAAATGTAAAGTAGCCAGGAATGAATTACATAAGGAAGCTCTAAGGCACCAAATTTTGTAGAGGTTACTCTTACAGTATTATAAAAATGATTTCAAATAAACAGGGATAAGATAATTGACTTGGTAATTCGTGTCGGTCTAAAAGGGATGTATTTCCGGTGATATAGTGTCCTCCAGCCCCCCAGTCCGGATGCCATTCTCAAGTCCCTGGCAGTTAGCTGTGCTTCTGACCTACCAGCTACCGATTAGACATTCCCATGACCCCCTTGGTTTTGCTTAACTTTCTAGAATAACTCACAAAGCTTTGGAAAACACAGTTACCAGTTTAAAGGATACAACCCAGATGAGGTGATACACAGGCAATTTCTCCAAGAGCTTCCTTCCTTGTGGAGGTTGGCACCTGGCTCAGTGGCTCATCAAGGCATTCTGGTTCCACACACAGATCTGTTCAGGGGCTTTTGTTAGGGCTTCATTCCATAGCATGGCTGAGCAAACTGTGTATTGGCTGGTTCATCTTTCAGCCCCCACCATTGGGTGGTGGTCCAAAGGACTCATTAAGGTGACAAGCCACCCATTTCACCTTTAAGACTGCAGTGTTTTCAGGAAATGTGGATGAAGACCAAATATATCTGGGGAATATATATGCATTTGAATGACCACATAATTCCTGTGATATCACTCACACTGCCCCTTGATGTTCAAAAACAAATTCCTCATAGCAAAGTGATCACACCTGTCGGAGCACTTCCTTCTGGCACAGCATTTACACAACAGAAAATTTTAAAATGCAAATTGAGCTAACATTTCATGAAGCCATTGTGTAGTGCAGACGTTTAAAGACACATGTCATTTGTCCTGTAAATCCTTACAACCGGAGTTTGTACCACATCAATGTAACTGGCTTGCAGGCTGTCACTCAACTTGTCATGTTCGCAAAAGCAGAGGTGGTCTCTGCAAACAAAGCCTCACCCTTCTGGGCATCTGGTTTGCTTTTGCTAAGACATATTCTCTTGCTCTGATCCTCTCTTAAGGCATTAATAAAATATTGGATTTCAAAAAAAAAAAAAAAAGAAAAGAAGAGAGCACATGGCTGAACAGCTGATAGTTATCGTTTGTTTACAGGCAGCAAAAGTAGGCCTGCAGAGCAGGTAGAGGGGAAACAGCCAATGTGAACCTTCCCACAATTTGAATTTATGTTAATTCTAACAGGTTCCTTTACAGATTCCACATATATACATACATGCGGATGGATGATGGATGGATGATGGACAGGAATAGACACAGAGACACAGAGAAACAGAAAGAGACAGGGATTCTCAGACTGAATGACCCAAACCCCTTTGTTCTTTCCGGCGATGTTTACCTTGCCTGAAATGTCCTCCTTTACTCCCCGACACACACCCTCATCACGCCAGTCCAGGATTGGGAAGCAGCGAGATGAACACTATGCCAACCTAGAAATAAGATGAAGTTCCAGCACCTTTTTCTAAATTACATGATTTCACTAACTAAAGTCCTGCCCCTCCTCTGTTGCTGTTACATTAAATGTCACTGTGAGCTCTGTTGCTGTTACATTAAATGTCACTGTGAGCTCTGGCCACCACATCACAGCCTCCCTTCCTACCAGGCGAAGTGGCCACTTTTTTCCAAATGTGCCCCATGTGTGCCACCCTCACCTGCACAGTGGTAGGGCCCACAAATGCATGACTGGGGAGCTGCTCACGTGGGGCAAGGAGCACGTTCTGAAGCCACAGCACCCAGAGTTCTGGACACTGGCTTCTTGGTCCACCACCAGAGGACCTCAGGCACATTACTTAATCTCTGTGCATCTCAGGTTCCTTGGCGTTTATAGAAAAGGGGGTGGCAAAAGAATGAACTAGTGGTTACCAAAGGGGAGGGGTGAAGGAGGGCGGGTGGGGAGGGAGGGAGAAGGGGACTGAGGGGTGTTATGTTTAGTACACATGGTGTGGGGGATCACAGGGAGAACAGTGTATCACAAAGAAGGGACATAGTGGATCTCTGGCAACTTGCTGCACTGATGGACAGTGACTGCACTGGGCTATGGGTGGGGAGACCTGATAATATGGGTAAATGCCGTAACCATTGTTTTTTCATGTGAAACTTTTATAAGAGTGTATTTCAATCATACCTTAATAAAAAATTAAAAAAAAAAAAAGAAAAGGGGGTGGCAAGCTATGGTTTGTGGGGCAAATACAGCCACCCATTCATTTTGTGTGGTTTGTGAGCTAAAGAAGAATTTCACACTTTTTTTTTGAGGGCATATCTTATATTTATTGATCAAATGGTTGTTAACAACAATAAAATTCTGTATAGGGGACTCAATGCAAAATCATTAATCAACCCCATGCCTACTTCTCAACAGTCTCCAATCTTCTAAAGTATAACGAACAAGTTCTTACATGGTGTAACAAATTCTTACATAGTGAATAAGTTCTTACATGGTGAACAGTGCAACGGCAGTCATCACAGAAACTTTCGGTTTTGATCACACACTATGAACTATAAACAATCAGGTCAAATATGAATATTCGTTTGATATTTATACTTGATTTATATGTGGATCCCACATTTCTCCCTTTATTATTATTATTATTTTTAATAAAATGCTGAAGTGGTAGGTAGATGTAACATAAAGGTAGAAAACTTAGTTTAGTGTTGTAAGAGAGCAAACGTAGATGATCAGGTGTGTGCCTGTAGACTATGTGTTAATCCAAGCTAGACAAGGGCAATAAAACATCCACAGATGCAGAAGATTTCTCTCAAAACAGGGGGGGAGAGGTTCTAAGCCTCACCTCTGTTGATCCCCAATTTCTCACCTGATGGCCCCCCTGCGACTGTGCCTGTCTTAGGTTGTTCCTCCCTTGAGGAATCTTACCCGTCTCTGGCTAACCAGTCATCTTCCAGGGCCATACAGGGAGATGTAAAGTTGGTGAGAGAGAAGCCATATTGTTTGAAAAGGTTAGCTTTTTACTTCTTTGCAGATTTATGCCCTGTGGCTTCTATGCCCAGCATTTGTCTTGAGGTATCTTTAGCACTTGGAGGAATTATGACACTTGGTAAATTTGATATGAGGCACGAATTCTATTTAAGGGTTGTAATTAGGAAGGAAGAAGAAAAGCTATAGAGGTAGCAGACGGAAGAAAACATGGGAAGATTGATTATTTGATATATCTTCTTGTAGAGTAATTTAACCATGTATAGTTTTTAAACTACTAATTAAATTGCACACACACATTAACATAATAGGAATACAGTTACAGAACCAAAGCAGATCTATAATTACCAGCCATCTCCAGTGAGGCCAAGAAAACCAGTTAGGCACCCTAGGCATTTGTGAAAATTTGTCTATGATATGATGGATATTGTCCAACCGTACTTGAACAATCTGAGAGAAATCAGACAAATTAAAACAGCCCATTCCTGGGAACTGTTCACATCCCATATGTTCTTTTAACAGTAGATAGTCTGTGGTTGTAAGATTTTGGAGCGCTAGAACTTGCACTTCTCCTAATTCTTGGTTGAGTTCCAACAGTGTAGATCCAGTCAAATTTGTTGTTTGACTGTATGCACAGGCCAGCTTAGATATCTAAATTTCACATTTTTAAATGGTTAACAAAATCAAAAGAACACAGGACAATTATATGAAATTCCAAAATTCAATATCAATAAATACGGTCTTCTTACTGGAACACTGTTGTTCTCATTCATTTACGTGTTATCTATGGCTGCTTTCACATTAAAGTCAGAGGTGAATAGCTGAACCAGAGACTGAATAGATTGGAGAGTCCAAAATATTTACTCTCTGTTCGCTACAGAACAAGTTTACCTACCCCTGCTTCAAAACATTTATCGCATTCATGCTCCAAAATGTGCCCGTAGAACATCCAAAGAGGATTTAAATTCTTTCACTATTTATATACTATATTTTGTTAAGTTTGATTTTCCCACAATCCAAAAAACCAAATGATATATTAAAATGGACCCTTAACATATAAATCAAGTATAAAAATCAAATGAGTATTCATATTTGATCTGTTTATAGTTCATAATGCATGAGCAAAACCGAAAGTTTCTGTGATGACTGCCCTTGTACTGTTCACCATGTAACTTATTCACTATGTAAGAATTTGTTCTCCATGTGAGAACTTGTTTGTTATGCTTCAGAAGATTGGAGACTGACGAAAATTAGGCTTGGGGTGGATTAATGATTGTGCATTGAGCATTGACTCCCCTATACAGAATTTTATTGTTGTTAACAACCATTTGATCAATAAATATGAGAGATGCCCTCACAAACAAAAAAAAAAAAGTACACACTTCCAATGGTAAAATAAATAAGTAACCGGGATGTAATGTATAGCATAAGGAATATAGTCAAAATATTGTAACAACTTGGTATGGTGATAGCTGGTACCTAGAATTATCATGTATATAAATGTTGAATCACTGTGTTCTACACTGTGAAACTAATGTAATACTGTGTGTCAACTACCCTTCAATAAAAAATAATTATCTACAAAAAAAAAAAAATGGATCCTTAAATTTCTCACATTCCATCCAGGACTTAGACTACTAAAACATGTTATCTGTTAAACATTACTACTCCAGATACCTTCCTCTGCAAATGCTGGAAGGATGTTTGTTTCGCTACATCATGGCGATAATGTGGAAATCTCAAAAGAGAAATCAAATAAGGAATTGGTAAAATAACAATGACTTATACTTATTATAAAATAATTAACTGAGTGACTAAACAATGGCTAGATAATTGGGAGGCACTTTTTATTTCCCAGAAGAAACTAATGTATGCTTAATCTGCATTTCCACATAAGATGAGGTATGATGAAAATTGTTCAAAAAATGTAAAATGATAATGTTGACATTTATTGAACATTTATATGTGAGGTACTATTCCTATGACTTTATATTTATTGCCTCAATCTACCCATATGAAATAAGTGGACATACTTTTCCCATTTTAAAAATGAGAGAAACTGAAGTCCCAAGGAGGTTAAAAAACTCCACTAAGCTTATAGCACAAATAACTGGCAGAACTGGCCTTTGAATTCTGATTCTGTGACTACACAGTAGACCCTAAGGTGCCTTTTTTTTGTGGGTGCGGTAGGAACATGCCCAGGATATGAACACACTTTACTTGGGTTGGGTGTGGGGCTATAAATAGCTTTTTTACAGAAAACAGTGGGCATTTGAGGCTGCTTACCATGCCTTGAAGATAAATTTCTTTTCTCATTTCAATTAATTATTCTCGTCAGCATATTAGCCATTTCATCAGTGTGTTTTTTCATTCCTATTAGTTTCTTTATAAAACAAATGATGCCTGATATTTTGAGCAAATGAAATACTGACTAAGGTAACCACAATATTTTGGTCTACAATAAATACACAAATAAATAAATTTAAAAGAGACAGAGAAATCTAATTACAACACTAAAGAAAACTATTAATGACAAGACAAGAATATAACACACGAAGAAAGGAACAGAGAGAAGATATGAAAAACAGCAGAAAACAATAAAATGGCAATAAGTACATATCTATCAATAATCATCTTAAATGAAAATGAACTGAATGAATCAATAACAAGACATTGAGTGGAGAATAGATAAAGAAACAAGACCGATCTATATGTTGCCTACAGGAGATTCATTTCAGATCCAAAACACAGACTAAAAGTGAAGGGATGGAAAAAGATATTCCATGTAAATAATAGGGAGAAAAAAGCAGGCATAGCAGTACTTATATCAGACTTTCCAGGAGAAAAAAGAATATACACAACATAAGCAGAATCAGAAGCGAAGAAGGAATAATCACAATGTATGCATTGAAATACAAAAATTTATTAGAAAATACTATGAAAAATTATATGGCAATAAATTGGACAACCTAGAAGAAATGGACAAATTCCTAGAAAACTATGACTTTCCAAGACTGACCCAGGAAGAAACAAAAATCTGAACAGGAAAATTACCAGCAATGAAATCAAACTGGTAATCAAAAAGGTCCCCAAAACCCAAAACAGCAGGTCCAGATGGCTTCACATCCAATTTCTACCAAACATTTAACAAAGAGTTGATACCTGTCCTCTTAAACTGCTCCAAGAAATGGAAGAGGGAATACTCACAAACTCACTCTATGCAGCCAGCATCACTCTAATATCAAAACCAGACAAAGCCACCACAAAGAAAATTATAGCCCAACATTCCTGATGAACATATATGCAAAAATCTACAAAAGCAGAGTATTAGCAAACTGAATCCAAAAATATATCAAAAAAGTCATCCATCATGACTAAGGGGGATTTATTCCAGGGATGCAAGGATGGTACACTATTCATAAGTCACTCAACATCACACACCACATAAAGAAAAAAAGGATAAAAGCCACATGATTGTCTAAATAGAAGCTGAAACAGCATTTGACAAAATTTTAACATACATTCATGAAAAAAACTCTCAATAAAATGAGTAAGTACTTCAACATAATAAAGGCCATATATGACAAACCCACAGCCAACATCATACTTAGTAGCAAAAAGCTGAAAGCTTTTCCTCTAAGATCAAGAACAAGACAAGTATGCCTATTTTCACCAACGTTATATAGCAATAGTACTGGAGATCCTAGCCACGGCAATCAGACAACACAAAGAAATAAAAGGCATCCAAATGGTAGGGAAGATGTTAAACTTTCACCATTTACAGATGGCATGACATTCATTGTACATAGAAAACCCTAAAGAATCCATCAAAAAAGTACTAAAACTGATAATTGAATTCAGAGAAGTGGCAGGATATAGAATTAATATATAGAAAATACATTGCATTCCTATATACTAACAACAAAACAGCAGAAAGACAAATCAGGAAAACAACTCCATTTAAAATTGCATCAAAAATAATAAAATACTGAATGGACTAAAGATGGCGGTGTGAGAGATGAGACAGTGGCTTCCTCCTAAAACTGCATATAATACAAAAATATAATTAATACAACCAATCCTGAAAGAGCAGCAGGAAAGAGGACTGCACCAGAGTGCATACACCTGGGGAAAAGAGAAGACCTCACAGAACAGGGTAACGTACCAAAGCTGTGGCCTGGCGGGACCCAAGCCTTTCCCCCACCCCAGCTAAGCAGAGGGAGGAAGAGAAACTGACTGGGGAGGGAGTGGAGGTCTGGAACTGCTAAATGCCTAACTCCAGAGACCTGCTCTTGGAGCACAAACCTACATTTTATGGTGCTTGCAGGGTACTCCCACAATAAGGAGGTTGGAAAGCTAAGACCTGCAGAATTCCTGGAGAGACTGAGATTCCAGCCGCTTGTGGAAAGCAGGGATCCACATCCGGCTGCTCTGGGACAAAAGAAAGGTCGGCAGTCTGACAGACTTCCTAACAAGGAAACCCATGGCAAGAGGGTTGCTAAAGGGGCAAGGATTGCACAGAGCTTACTACTCAGAAAAAAGGACAGGTAGACAAAATTGTCTGGGGGCACTCTGCCCAGCAGGTTAGGACCTTTCACGACCTTCAGGTGCTCCAACTCCCAGGCTGGCTACACAGCTCTAAGGACCCCCTCTGTGATATGCAGCCTACTGCGCCTTTCTCCCAGCCAGTCGCCACCTGGCTTGCAAACCAGCAAACCCTACCACGGCGTTAGGCCAGCCAGAGGGAAGATCTGTGTACAGCAACTACAGATGCAAAGCATAGAGGCTTGTACCTGTGTGCTTGGCCCACCGGTTTAGGCAGTGGAGACAGGCATAGCAGCCAGGAAGCAGGAAACAGCTCTTTCTCCCCCCAGGCACCAATACCACTACCCTGCATCTCCTGACATTACTGCAGGGGCTGAGGAGCTCCACAGAGTAAAGCTTCTAGGTACTAGAGGGCGCCATATACAAATATGAAAGTTGTTAGATGTTAGGAAAAGTAAGAAATTAGTAAATTTGGAGCCTAGAGGTACAGGGAGAGAAGACTTTGGATAAGAAGTTTGGATTTTGCAAGGTATTTATATGCAGTAAGGAACAGTGTAGGGATAAATGAAAAAAGTCTAAGTGCATGTTTGCAGTTATTACCTATATACTGGAAGTAAAATAATGGAAAAAGACATATCAATCATTAGCCAAAGTAAAGACCTAGTGTTTATCAATTAATATAAAAAGAATAGACTTAGAGACAAACAGCATTACTGTTATCTCCAAAGAGTTATTAAATAGTGGGAAAAGATTCATCAACCATGTAGACACCTAAGGAAAAAAAATGATAAATCCACTATCATAGAGAAAAATTTCAACATATCTTTATTGATAATTGATACATTATACAGACAAAAGAAATGATGATCTGGGAAACAGAAGCAATGAATTTATGGACAAGCATATAGTTATGCGACTAACAGTTTATGGATAAACTTTTCAAGCATCCATGGAATATTTACAAAAATTGATTATGCTCCAGGCCATGAAGAAAGCCTCAATGAACGTCGGAGAATAGGTATTATGCATATTACATCTCTTACAACAATACCCATTGACGAGTGACAAAAATTTACAATGCTCCCACCACCATCTGGTAATTTAAAAGAATATATGCTCTAAACAACTCATGAGGTAAAGAAAATATCATGACGAAAACTTCTAAAAACTTTGTGAAATAAGTGATAATGAAAACAAAATGTACAAAAACTTGTGAGGTACAACAAAATCAGAGTTTTCAGATAAACTTATTGCCTAAAATATATTAGAAAAAATTTAAAGTGCTTTAATGTGCTTAATGCTCATCATATGAAGTTAGAAAAAGAGCAGTATAATAAACCCAAGTTACATGAACAGAAAGAGATAATGAAAATAGGAGCACATATGCAATAGAGATCCACTACAACTTTGTCATTTAAGACTTGAGGTAGGGACCATGGGCTTAGACAGAGTAGGGTGAGGGCCTCTGGAAAAAGAAAGGCAAGATATTTACAGTCAAAGCAAAGTAACAACATAAAGTCTGTATCAAAACTCAGTTCAGCATTATGCAAAGTCAAGGTCACACTAATTCTCTAGGGTAAAGATACCAGACCAGGAATATAGACATCTTCAACGAGATCAGTTAAAGGTCAAAAGGTCAGGAGCAACTTGGCTTGGAACGTTTGAATGTTCCGCAAGCGTATCTCAGCATAACCCCGTGACTTCACCATAAACAGCCCTAGCAAACAGACAATAACCCAGCCCACCTTGAGGGCAGGGCAGGTGGTACAAGTGCACACCCTAAGCCCTCAGTTCTCAAAAGTCCTCAACTGCCTATAAATCCCCTAGACAATGCACTACCCTGGGTTCTCTTGTCCCCTCCTGGCGTAAAACCAGGAGCTCTGTCTTCTCAGTGTATCTCTCAGTAAAAGTCTCCCTGGCTCTCCTACCTTGTCTGTTTGCTGAGTTCATTCTTAGACTCCGCAAATAAGCACCCTGGCATCAGGCTGACATGATAAAAAAAACTTGAAAAAGTAAGAGGGATGTAAATCAAGAAAGTCAACTAGAAGGCCATTGCAAAAATTCAGACATTAAATACTCAACGCCCAAACTTCTCTCTTATCCTCCAGCTCTCACTATGGTCCACCTGGATATTATTTATTTTCCAAAATTTAGCCCAACTTCACTGATCTATGAAGTCATCCTTGACTTCTTCTCCACCATTAATAGTGGCCTGCCTTTGAACTCACATTATTTCTCATACATACTGTACTTTAACTATTGTCTTTCTCTTCCACAGAACCTCCCTCAAGACAGGGACAGGGATTTGATATCTCTGGAATCTGGCACAGTTCCTGCTAGACCTGCACTCGGTAATGTGTCTTGAATTAAGAAATAAAGGAGTGAATGATGTGGTAAGATCCCTGGATGATTATAATAATATATACTGATTACTTAAAATGTGTGATGTATTGAGCAAAGTGCCTCTCTTGCATTATCTAATTTTATCTTCATAGAAATTCTGAAGTAGATACTATTGTTATCTCTACTATACAGAGAGGAAACTGAACAATGGAAGGATTAAGAAACTTTTCCAAGGTCACATAAACAAGTAAGTAAGAGATCTGGTACTCAGATCAAACTTGTCTGATGTTGAAATACATGTTCTAAACCCCCATGAAATCCTTTCATTTGGGATTCTAAAATGTATTTGATCTTAGATTTCTAGCTTCCAGAATTATTAGAAAATAAATTTATGTTTTTTAAGTTACCAAGTCTGTGGTGTTTCATTGTGGCAGTCCTAGCAAACTAATGCAAACTATATATAAAACCAAATATGTTAAGGTCTCATAACTTTTTGCATGACCTATGAAAATCTGCTGAAAGAAACTATGTATTGAATAATAATAAATGAAAATAATTATAGGAGATGTTAAAAAACTATCATTACATATCGCATTAACTGTATCGTAAAAATAAAATTTGAGGGGAGTCAGCATGGTGGAGTCATTAAGAACTTAGGCTTTTTGCTCACATCAATGCTTAATTTCATTCACAACACACAGGCTTCTTAAAAGTCACTTAATAAACTTCATACTGCTTAACTCCTTCCATCTGTAAAATAGTGCCAACTCCAAACAGATTTTTTTAGATTCAATAGGAAATACACACTGAAGATTATATGTCATAATCACCACTAGCAGAAGCAGCCCCACAATCACTGTCAACATCACTGTCATAGTCACAGTGACAGCAACAGGGGCAACAAATAAAAACCAAGGTAGCCTTAGTAGGACACAGAATGAATATAGGCAAGCTTATTAACCCTGAAGTATAGACATGAGCTGGATGAGTGGAAAAGAGTGAGAAACACATTTAAGGAATGGAGAACAAGGTGAACAAAAGCTTATAAATGTTTTAGCTGCTGTTACCTACCCCAGCTAGATTTCCCTAAAATGTTAGAAGGAACACAGGAATAGCCACGTCAAAAGCAGACTATGAAAAGAGGTAAAACACCAGGGAAAACATAGGCCATTTCCCAAACCTGGTATTTACAATCAAAATCAAGAAAAGGTAACTATCTTGAGATCAAATGAGCACTCTATTGCTTTCACCAAACATTGCTACAAAGCCATTTTATGTGAAACTGCAATAGCAAACAGACTTGTGGTTCACCATACGGTGACTTCCTTGTCACTAGGCAACACATCAGGATGGCTCCATCTGCAGCCAATTACATGGTCTCCAGAAAAAGACATTTCTTTAGGAAGCAAATCTAAAAGTCCTGTACATCCATGTTTATTTATAAACTCTCCTGTTGATTCTAATGTGCAACTAGAGTGGAAAACCACTGACCTAATTAATATATGCCAAGCTCTCAACTGGAATTACAAAAATGAGTAAGACACAGGACCTGCCCCTGAAGAACACAGGAAATAAGAACAGGTAAACCTATTAAAATTGGTAAATGTTATAACAAAGGTCATGTACAAACTGCTAAGTGTGCAGATATAAGACAGCATACAAAAGAAGAAGAAAGCCTTTGGATCTGGCTACTGAAAGAGAAGTTTATAATGCATACAAGACTGAGGGAAAACATACACACACTTTTTAGTCCCTAGTAATCTGGCTTCTCTCTCTACTCCCTGCTCCAAACTCTACTAAAACTGCTCTCTTAAAGGCCACCAGTAATATTTAGTCCCCCATTTTAATAGTTAGCCTCATCCGCACCAGTTTTCCCATCTGTAAAATGGGGATAATCAAAAGGTTACTCTGATACTGGCGATGAATATGGTAGGTAGTGGCATATAGTGGATACAATTTGTTTCTCATCCCTTTCTCTTTAAACCAAAGGTTTTCTCAATCCTATACTCCTTAATCTCTGTGCAGTACCAGTAGTGCTCCTTTTTTGTTATTTTTTGGTAACATTAATCTACAATTACATAAGGAACTTTATGTTTACTAGACTCCTCCCATCACCAAGCCCCCCCCAACAAACCCCCTTACAGTTATTGTGCATCATACTAAGATGCTGTAGAATCACTACTTGTCTTCTCTGTGATGCACAGGCCTCCCTGTGCCCACACACACACATTATACACGCTAATAGTAATGCCTCCTTTCTTCCCCCGCTCCCCCTTTATCCCTCCCTTCCCACCCATCCTCCCCAGTCCCTTTCCCTTTGGTAACTGTTAGTCCATTCTTGGGTTCTGTGGTTCTGCTGCTGTTTTGTTCCTTCAGTTTTTTCTTTGTTCTTATACTCCACATATGAGTGAAATCATTTGGTACTTGTCTTTCTCTGCTTGGCTTATTTCACTGAGCATAATACCCTCTAGCTCCATCCATGTTGTTGCAAATGGTAGAATTTGTTTTCTTCTTATGGCTGAATAATATTCCATTGTGTATATGTACCACATCTTCTTTATCCATTCATCTACTGATGGACACTTAGGTTGCTTCCATTTCTTGGCTATTGTAAATAGCGCTGTGATAAACATAGGGGTGCATATGTCTTTTTCAAACTGGGCTGCTGAATTCTTAGGGTAAATTCCTAGAAGTGGAGTTCCTGGGTCAAATGGTATTTCTATCTCGAGCATTTTGAGGAATCTCCATACTGCTTTCCACAATGGTTGAACTAGTTTACATTCCCACCAGCAGTGTGGGAGGGTTGCCCTTTCACCACAACCTCGCCAACATTTGTTGTTGTTTGTCTTTTGGATGGTGGCGATCCTTACTGGTGTGAGGTGATATCTCATTGTGCTTTTAATTTGCATTTCTCTGATGACTAGCGATGTGGAGCATCTTTTCATGTGTCTGTTGGAGTACTGCTCCTTTTGGTAATTCTCTTCAAGTTCTGTGACTTGAGCATCTACTTGTACTAGGTATATGCTTCTACTTCAAGAGTCTTTCCTCACCTTTGTATCTCTTCCCTTCAGCCTTAAATGAAAGTATATTCAAAAGTTATGCTCTCTGTCCTCTCTTTTTTGCTATGTCCAAACTTGTTCTCCTAAAAGGCTTATCTTATCTCCAGGCTCCAACCGACAATCAGAGAGTTTTCAAAACTATATAAAATCTCTGTGATTTAGGGTGTACAGGATATTACTTTGATACACTTATATTAATATGATTGCCACTGAAGCAATACATATCACATTATATCATTAAAGTACATTCTGTCTATATTCATCATACTGTGCGTTAGATCTCAACAGCTTATTAGTACTTGTTCAAGTTTGTACCCATAAACACCATCAATCTTATCCCCCCAGCTCCCATCCCCTGGTAACCACTACTTCACTGTTTTTGTTTTTTTCCAAACAAATTTGATTTTTTTAGATTCTATACATAAATGATATCTAACAGTACTATCATTCTCTAATTGACTTAATCTTGCTTAGTATAATGTGCTAAAGTTCCATCCATGTTGTCACAAATGGCACGATATCCTTCTTTCTCATGGCTGAATAATGTTCCCTTATGCACAGAGCACATCAAAAAGCCCAAGTTTAACTGAAGTCCTCCAACAGCCCTCAACACAATGAGTGAGGAGATGCCATACTAACCACCTCCCACCAATCCCCTGATGCTAAGAGTTTAGGCTGTTACTGCATTATATCCTTGCTGATTTTAATCTACCATCAATGTATGATGCATAATATTATTTACCACTAAAAAAGGAGAAATGCTACCAATTAAACATCATAAGCCTTGTCACAATGAAGCCTGATTTCAGAGATCTTAAACTATGGAAAATTATGAGTTTTTTTATTGATTTAAATAAAATACGTTATTTGGGCAAATGAATGAATGGGAAGGTAGTTCTAAGACTGTTTACATTCATGTCAATCAACAGAAACACTATGAACTAAAATGTGCAGGAAAAGTTCTCAGCATTAGATTCACAATGGAGTATGTAAATAAATGTCAGAGAAAGAATGTAGACTGTACATCTAACCTTAAAATAAAATTTTTGAAATTCACCTTTTCTGACAAATACAAGTGGTTCTATGGAACATCTATTTTTTCTTTAATATGCATGAATATCTTGCAATAAATTATTACTTCACACAATTAGGCTTCTGAGTCAAAGCAACGAACCACAGGTCAAGTTTCCCTGTCATTCTTTTCAACTTTAAAAATTACTTTGTGCACTCATCTCTAAGTGTTTTTATATTCCAAGTTCTTACACTAAAATGCAAAATTCTACACATCTAACTATCCTTATTTTATATACATGACTCCCAAATGTACTGAAAAAATACTACAAATTTGCTTTAATGTGCAAAGTCTGAAAAATTCCACTAATGGTACAGCATCTATCAAATTTTTGCTTCATGTATTAATTTTTACATTTTATTGCTGCAATGACAGAAGTCATTCATCTACAGAATGAAATTAGAAATGACTATTTTCTACATTAATAGCTTACTGGTTGAATTTACTTTATGGTTAATAAGAATAATACGGATTTTACACATGGCAGCTTACCTTGTTTTTACTTGCAAACAAAATTTCTGAAGCCAAATTATGACTGGGTAGTGATGGAGAAATACGTAAACTACTTATAAAGAATATTTAGCATGTGTAGGTCGTTTGAACCACAGCTAATTTTACCACCTGTACCGCAAAGAACACCAGGGGTTTCATCTGACTGTATCTTTAAAATCTATAGCACTATTTAGAAATGAAAAGTTTAGGCATACTAGATTTTCCTTCAAAAATCTGCCTTTATATGCTACTTCTACTTTTCATAAAACTGTTACTTTTTCTCTTAATTTTGTGAATTATTGATTCCCTTATTCATTTACTCACCGAAACAATGTACTCATCAGATGCAGTCTAGGACAGATGCTAAAGATGACATTACTTCTGCACTTAGGAATTTCAATAAAATGGGGAATAAAGGACAAGTAAGCAAGTAACTATTATGGCAAACTGTACTGAATACTAATGATGTGTTACAATGCTCAGAAGAGAGATTAAACTAGCTTCTGAGCTAAATCTTGAGGGATGAGTTACAATTTTCCCTTTTAAAAATTGGGACCTACCAAGGAGCAGTACCAACACTCAAAGTGGTTAAGACATGAGCAGAGTTAAGACAGCTATGCTTTATAGTGTGTCTACTACATGTCAGGCAACATTTATGCTTACAGCAATTTAAGTAGAGATACTTCCTTTATATCCCCACATTTCAAAAGATACTGAGGCTGAGAGAGTAAATAATTTATTTACCTGAAGTACTAGATTTGGACTAGCATGCAGGTCTACTTGAATTCACAGCATCTTAAACAACAGATATATATATATATATATAGGGAAAGTCAGAACTATTTTAGTTAGAATGGAATACCATTTTCAAGAGCTGTCACTGATGGAGGAGCAAGCAACTGTAAGTTTGGGAATAGAAAAATGACATATTAAAACATGGCTTAGATACAGGAAATTGGACGTATTAGTCTAGGAATTTTGTAATAAAAGCCTAGCAGTGGCAGATATAACAGAAGGGAAGGACCCGGTGTGATACATTCTTCTAATCCTACTCTTCCTCCTTTGGCTTTATTTCTTCCTTATCTGTGTAGTCACAGAACAGGTACAGTCAATTTGTATTCTGTATAGACAGTAAAATTTTGTTACTAAACAACAGTAGTTAATAACACAAATAACAACAGTCTGGACAACTAAGAGGTTATAAACTAAATAATATAAATGAATTAACTTCTCAAATAAATTACTTGTGTATGACACATTTTGATGACGGAAGTGACGAGACGCAGAAACTGATTTTAAGGTACAAAGCACAAGGAGAAAAAAAATAAAGCTGAGGTTTAAAACCTCATAGTGGATGACTGGAATCATGGGAATAGAGAAATAAAGAGAAAAATGTGCAGGATGAGACAGATTTCTGCCCCTTTTTGTGTAGGTGTAAGGGGAGGGGGTCTATGAACTGACTTTCATCAGGTTTCATTTGAACACATCTCTTTGTCTCCTGGGAAAAGGACCATCAGATAAAAATGTATGACCAGTGCTCAAAAAAGAAGTTAGAGCACAACTATGTACTCGAGACATATCTACAAAGATACTAGAATTAAAGCTACAGGAGTGGATCACTCTAATCGTTAGGGGAAGTTGGAAGGAGTGACCGGGAAAAACACTCCTTTCCAACCAATAATGAAGAGTCTTTTTGCTGGAGCTTGGGGTGACTTCCTGGATTTTTCACCTAGACAGGGGTCTGGGAATGATTTTTCTCATTTGAGCCTTTTACCACAAGTTTATATACCTTCAAATTCACAAAAAGGCTTTACTGTATAATGCAGCTGACCCAGGATAGAAAACTTGAACTCTGTTTGGCCTAGAGTTTCTGTAACTATGTAAAAAACTCCGTTCAGTACAGTTTGGCATAATAGTTACTTGCTTACTATTTTAACTATGTAAAAAACTATGTAAAAAACTCAGGAAATGAGTAACTTTAAAGAACTTCATTGTGCTTCTTCAGATAATTTTGTTTCCTATTAAACCAGTGGCCAAAGGTGAAAAGCTTATTAAATTTCATAGTGGTGTCCTCAAAAAGCAGTTGTACATACATGATTTTAAAAATCAAAGATATCTACATTAATTTCTAAAATGCTTTCTACTTTAGGGCATATATGAAACTATACGAGTTGCATAAAACTTAAATGTGTTAACAGAGAAGGCAAATAGTGAATCTGTGGCATCTTACAACACTGATGGACAGTGACTGCATTGGGGTATGGGTGGGCACTCAATAATATGGGTAAATGTAGTAACCACATTGTTTTTTCATGTGAAGCCTTCATAAGAGTGCATATCAATAATATCTTAATAAAAAAAACTTAATGTGTTAAACAATAATAAACTTTGGTCTAAAACAAAACACTGACTGAATTTAGAACCCAACACTATTTAATGTTTGGTATTTAAAATTTTTATTAAAAACAAAGGAACTACTGTTTCTTTTTCAAAATAAGCTATCAACAATTTAAAAACAAGGAGATAAACTCGGAGAGTTCCTATCTTCAACTGTTAAGTTGGTTTATTGTCACAAGAGCATCACATAGGAGCCAAACTCGGGTTTAAATACCACCTTTGCCACTTTCTACTTATATGTCTTTGGGTGAATTAAAGCTTTTGAAACCTTATTTTACTTATCCCTCAAATGGTAATAAAACCTACCCCAACTTACAACAAATTAACTTATGTATTGTCTAACTGAGCCAGGCATATGTGAAGCATATAGTACTACATAATTCTCAAGAGCTTCCCCTTCCTTAGATCTGCAATCAATAGTGAAATTCCAAAAACTTACAGGTATTAAAAGCTTATTTTTGAAAATTACAAACAAGGTGGGAGAAAGAGTAATATGATTTAAATACTAAATTAATAATGTCACCTTTAAATCCTTTCTAATCCCATATCTAACGTCCTCCTCCCAAAAGATGAGAAGAACATTAAGATAACTAAGATGACAATTTAACCCAAAAGTTTGGTCAGTATTTTTCTTAAATTACTAGACATAGCAATGAAATCTCTATGTAAATGTCTACAGAAAAGTCTTACAAAAACTCGGCCTAAAAACAAAAACATAAAATTCCTTCAAAGTAGAATTTTCATTCATCTACCCTTAAAATGTGTTGGGCAAGCTTAGAGAGTAAGACACTCTCCTCCCCACTTAGTACCCTGGGAGTGCCAGATAATAAGGAATCTTGTCATCTAATTTTGAAAAAACTTTGCTACTTTAGGCCTTTACAAGACATTACAGGTCTATACTAAGGCGAACACTGAGTACTCGTTCAACTTGATTTCTAGCCACTTGAGCTACTTAATCACCACTTCAAAACGGTAAAATAAAAACATAACATTCTTTTAAAAACTTTTTGGCACTACTTAATTTTGAATGTGCGTGTGAGCCTGTGTACATTTTCAGTTACTAACTCATGGTTATTTACCAATATTACACGTGTGAATACTGCACACCAACTTTTGTGTATACGGGATCTGCCTCCCAGGTCCGCGAATTAGGGATCGTGGAGCGACCCTATTGCTCTCCCAATTGTGTCGTTTTATTATCACCTTCACCCAACAGCAGAGAAAAGCATTTCCAAAATTGAAGATGAGACCCACACATTCACATGAGGAAGGTGACAGAATATTTCGGTGCAAAAAGACAGAATATAAAGACACTTGGAGCAGAATTCCAGCTGAAAATATCCTCAGGCTTCCATTAGGATTTCTTAAACACCACGGTGTGTTTCTGTTTCACAGTACTGTTTTAGAACTCTTAAAACATGAACGTTGTTAAATTAAGTGTGGACACATCAAAAGCTGTAACTATCTCATTCAGAATATGTCAGTTACTTCTGAGTCTGAGAAACGTCAAGGTTCACTCCAGGAAATACTCAAAATAAGTAGGGTCCCCTCCCCTGTACTGGGGAATGGGGCCTCACACCCAAACGAAAACTGCGATTAAGAGACAAGTAGTTCAATGATGAGGTTTCTTATTTTAAATGCCTGAGAATTTAAGTCGTTCACTTGGTTCCAATGCTGTCACATCATCTAAGATACAGTGAAAGCAGCCACACAATCTCCCTCCTCCGGAAGAAGTCCAAGCAGGACAGCGGGGCGCCACCAAATCGGCCCTCAGGGGGGCTGCTGACAACCTGGGCTGGAAACAACTATGGGGTGGGGGGAGCTTTCTGTGAGCAACTCTGCTACCTCGCACGGAACACGGGACATGCAAAGCGTACGGCTTAAGCCAAAAAAAAAAGGAGAAGAGAGACTTTCACGGGCAAGGAAAAAAGTACAGAGAAACAGGAAAAGAAGAATTCTGCTTCTGGGAGAAGTGAAGACCTGCTTTCCAAGCGACTTTCGCCTTCTTAACCCCCACCCGGCTACACTCCCCAGCCAGGCCTTGGGGCTGAGCCCTGCCCTTGGGCCGCTCGCAGGCCGACCAGAGCGCTTCGCAGTCCCCACACTCGGCGCAGGGCCCCGCTGCCAGGCGGAGGGACCGGGTCCCCGGCGGCCGCCGCGCTCGCCGCCCCCTGCCCCGCCCGCTGCGCCAGGCGCCGCCGCCCGGCTTCCACCTCCTATTTTTGGGGCACACACGCTACAAGGAGCGGAGCGAGCAGGCGGCAGAGCTGCCCCCGCGCGGGGCCTCGGGTGGCTGACAGGGGCAGGCACTAGGGCGCAGCAGAGAGAGGAAGGGCGGCTGAGCGCGCAGACCAGTGCCCTTCCCCGGCCCCGCTCCGGGCAGATGCGCCGGGGCTCTGCCGGCTCCGGGCAGACAGGCTCCGCCGCCCCCGCGGCTCTTACCTTCTCCTCATCAGAAAACCGCTCCTCCAGATCCGCCATTTTCCTCCTGGCGACAAACGGCGGCGGCGGCCTCCTGACTTCCCCCTTTCCGGACGGTACTCGGCGCCACGCGCCCCCGCCGGGGGAGGGGCCCGCAGCCGAGGCCGCCGCGCACGCGCCCCGGGAGCCCCGCCTCCCTCCGCCGGACTCTGGGGGCGGGAGCGCTGCTGTGCGCGTGCGCGGGCGCCTCGTTGCCCCGGGAAGGGGGAGGTGTCGCCTGCTGTCCGCTGCGGGCACGCCAGAATCCTGAGTGTGGGAATCTGCTCTCCGACGACCGTATTGACTCGGTCTGCGACGGAGTACATTCTGAGCCCTCGATTATGTTCCCATCAAGCCCTGAACACTACCAGCTAAAATGTGAAAAAGTGTACGAATAGAGGCTCTTTAAACTTTTTTTTTTTAATTACTAGAAAAATATTCAGGCTTTCATTAAAATGTTACACAACCAAGTCCCTTAACTGAAAATTGCTCTTGACATACTCATTCTTTCATTAAAGAGACGTTAATTGGCCCTTTATTGTGTGCAGGGTACTGTGTTGGTCTTTGAGGATGTACAATGTTAAGCCAAAACCAGAGAAACCTCTGTTCTCAAAGAGGCCAACTGACTATTCCTTAAACAAACACAATACTGAGCAGTTGAGGAAGGCACTCTACTATTGCAGGGGAATTCAAATTTATGTGCGACATAGATCTTACTCTGCGGAGGACTGCCAGATTAAATCACAGAGTCCAGTAAAATTTGAACTTCAGGTAAACAATATATATTTTAAGTTGAAATACGTCCCCTGAAGCATTTGAGATATACTAAAAAATTATTCATTGTTTTCAAGTTTTATTGGACATCCATTACTTTTATTTGCAAAATCTTGGAATCTTACCTTTAAAACTTCAAGTTTAGCTAGAAACTAAAGATGTGTATATGAATGGGCTAGAAATCTTGTTACGATGCAGTTGCTCATTTAGTAGGTCTGGGATGGCGCTGGAGAATCTGCTTTTCTAAAAGCTCCTAGGTGGCACCAGTTCTACGGGTCTGGAGCCCACACTTTGAGTAGCAAGGCCTTAGGGTTTAGATAGGAGTGAAAACTTTAATCACCTAAACGAATACAATGTTATATATCAATTACATATAGCTCATTTAAAAAAAGTTTTTTAAGTTTTTATTTAGTAGAAAGTGAGAAGCTCTTGACAACTTTGAAACAATGACATATCAGAAATTAGCGAGATGAATTTGACACCTGAATGTGTCACGTGAGAGTCCCTTAAAAAGTTCAAATAACTTTTCATATGCAAAACGCTATTACTAACCAATTTACTGGGTGCTCACAGTGTGTGAATCATTGTTTCTTCTGGATGAAAAGCACACAGAATCCGTGCTATTGAACAGCTCATAGTCAAGGAAGGGAAAACTTGCTGACACATGCGGTGAAAAAGTCGGTGTCTGTGGAGGATAAATGCTGCAGAGACGGCATAATAGAGAATAAACCACACAGTTTGTCCAAGGACCTCACTGGATGCCAATAAATAACATGTTTTCTGTTTTTCAGTTTATAAGTCCTTGCTACACTGATTTCTCACTGCAACTTCAAGAAGTAAGGTATTTATAAAACTTATACACATTTTACAGAAGAAAACTGAGGCTAAATATTTGTCCAAGACTGCACTTAAGTGACTAAGTTGGGTTCAGACCCCAGGCCATCTTATTCTGTATTCCATATTCTTTCCTCCTCAAATCTCTCTCTAAAGCCTAGGCACTCTCCCTCAAATAAAACCAGTACTTTCTCATCCCATCAGTTTTATTCGCCACCACCTGCTGTGCATCAACATTATTTCTGGGGGGTTTTTTTCTTCTGCTTTTCGGTTTCTGTTTACTTAGCAACACCTAATATCAATAACTCATACACGTTGGGTACTCAGTAAATGTTATTGCTTGACTGATTGGCTGCTCTTTTCCTCTAGAAACCTCACCCAAATCTGGTAATGTTTTGCAATAATTTGAATCAGACTGTTTATAATAGTAACCTTGGTGATATTTACATGTGGCTCCCCATAGTGACACAGCCAGCAATTATGCATAATTTCTGATAATCCTTTCAAAAACTTCCCTATACCACCTTCTAGATACAGCTAAAAGGAGTTAGAGAATTCATGAAACCTAGGAACTCTGGGAAGATTTCAAGCCAGTGCACAAAATAGGTGGTATAAAAATTGAATGACCATTATATAACTTCAAGTAGAAATGTACTGGTATTCTTGATAATCACTTATTTTATGATGTAGAGAAATAAATAAAATATTCCTCCCCCAAAACAATTCCACCTACTAAGTTAGAATTTCTACCCTTTTCTCATTTGACTTCTAAACTCACCTTTTCTCTATTTCTTAGTGGTATAATATTGACCTTCCCAATTAACTACCCAAACTCTGATTTTTTAAAAAATTCTTCCTTCTGTAGGGTTTGTTTTTAAATTACTTGTGGGCTTAGTCTGTTTTCCTGTGGATGTGCTCCATGTCCTCAACTAATTTTAAGCTTGTCAAAGTCACAGGTTCCCTCATTTCATAGATCAAAATCTTAGAATCCATCTAGTGTAAGCCTCTCATTTCACAGGTAAGTAGAACCTTAGATAAATTAAATGACTTGACAAAAATTACACATCTAGTCGATATTACACATTAAGGGTCCTGATCAGACTCATGTTCTTTCCTTATATGATTATATGTATGTATATATGCATATACACATATGCATGTATTATATATATACATCCACACATACTCATATGTAAGATATGTAATATATATCTCGATCATATACTGTATAATAAAATTATAAATATTCACTAGATATTAATGACTGACCACTAAGTAGTTACAGCAGATGCAGACTTCTATAACACCATATTATTTAATCTATGCACTGGAAAACAAATAACTATAGCTTAAAAATATGGATTACCTCACTCCTAAGAAAAACTACCAGTATTAGACAACTAATATTTGGTTGGTTGTTACTCTCTCATGATCAATGAACACAACTGGTTTTGAAAAATGTCCTTTAAGGCAACAGCAAAGTGTCAAGCTTCATGTATGTTTTAAAAGTCATTGTCTTTCTAAATCAAATTATTGCCTTAACTTTTGGCTCCTTGTAGTTGAGTGTGTCCTATTAACTCAGCTGTATTTGTAAAGATCCACACAAGTAAACCCCCTTGTAGAAGCCTGACATTCTAGAGGTGCCAAGGAATTCTGGAAGAAACTCATTTGTTAATTCCTCCTCCCTCCTGAATGTGCTGTCTTTCATAATTTGGCTCATACACACCTCACCAAACCCACCTCTGCCATTGCCCTAAATGCACAGGTCACTGAAACACACAAAGCTATTTACTTACACATCATGCTCTCTCATGCCTCTGTTGGAGCCCTTTCTGGCATTTCTTTGCTACCTGTCTTTTAAAATTTGGTCCAATTATCCCTTTTTTTCCATGAAGCCCACATTGAATTCTGTAGCTAAAGCTAGTAATTTCTTCTTCTAGATTCCCATAGAAAGTTTTCCATTTATTTTTGCCATGTACTTTAATGGTAAGGTATAGATTTTATACTCAGCAAATCCTGGGTTCTGATCTTAGTTAACTGGGCGACTTAGTCTGGAGGCTTTGGTTTCTTCACCTATACTTTGACGATAGTAATGGTACCTCCCTCACTGTGATGCTGGGGTTCTTGTTTGCAGAGCCGAAGAATGAGCTTCACAAACAGCCAAGGTAGGAGAGCAAGGTACAGGCTTTTATTTAGAGATAAAATGAACAGACAGAGCTCCCGGCTCACGCCAGGAGGGGACAAGAGAGTCCATAGTGGTGCGTTGTCTAGGGGGTTTTATAGGCAGTTGAGGATTTTTCAAGAACATGAAGAAACTTAAGGGTGGGGACTTGTTAAGTGGTTCCTGAATATTAAAAATTAACTTAACTGTAAGGAATTTCCTGCCTTGATTTCTCTCTGGGACACCGGAGCCTTGGTCTGGGAGTATATCAAAAGGCTGCCTGCCCAGCCCCCAAGGTGGGCTGAGGTATTGTCTGCTTGCTAAAGAATCTTGCCTCTTGAACTTCCTGGGTGTTAAAATGCAATCTTATCTTCAAGATGGAATTCTTCCTGCCTTTTACCATGCCATTTACAGCTGGGTCTGCATGCTAAGTTAGTTGCTCAGTTTGCAAAATCACCTTGTCAGATCTGAAGGAGGAAAGACAGTACATAGGCCTGGGCCTTTCAGCATGCTAAAGTGAATCTTACACATGGTTACAAATGATTAGCATAATAAAACATGTGCTACTCTTCTTTATCTGGGGAACATTAACTGATGTCACTGAAGAATGAATCTAGAGCTTAATGTTTAACATAGAGTTTTAGTAGGGGGGTTTCCTTGTATGTAGTTACATTGCTCTGACTGCAGATATCCCACCCTGCCCCCTCTGGAGGCCCTCACCCTACTCTCACTACATCCACGTCCCTGTCTCAATTGGACTTAATGAGATAGTACAGACAGAGTGCTTAGCACCCAGTGCAGGCATTAGCAAAAGTCTCAATACGTGTCAGCCATTATCATCATATTATAATACCAATCCACTCCTTGAGGACATAGCCTATGTTTTACTGAGTTGTCTGACAAATACAGAGTTTGATACATGGGTGCTTAAAAGTCTTTGTTGGAATATATATTAACTGAATGTCTCTTTCATCTCATGTCCCTAAACGGGAGCTGAAAAATCGGGCTAGCCCTCCATATGTGTGTGGTTGACAGCATCCCCTAAAGTGTGGCTCTGGAACTCCAGAACAGGAGAGCATGTTCCCCCAAAACTCCCAAAGCATACAAATACTCCTATCCTTTACTATGCCATATTCAGTCATCACTTAACTGAGTTGATTCCTGCTTTGAATTTGTCTGTCACAGTAAGTTGAAGCCTGTAGCATCTTCACACAATGTCCCAAATGAAGTACAGGACATGGGCAGTGTCCGAGGTGATCGTTTAGGTTGAGGCAAGGAAATACTAAAGCTTCCGTTTATTTCTATTTTCTTATTATTACAAAAAAGATATATAAAAAAATATAGTTTACTCCTTCCAAATCCCATTCCCTTTCATTTTTCGCACAGGTATCCACTAACCTGAATCTGATGTTTATCATTCCTACACATGTTGGTTCTTTTTCAACAAAGGACTATTTCCTTTTCATCTTTTTTTTTTACCCACTTAATGTGGTATCCAATTCAAAAAGCGTTTATGGAATGAATTCATGAAAATGATTTCTTTGCATAGTCTTGGAAACAATGTGGATAGAGAACATTAGACTAATTTCTCACTTAAAAAAAAATCTCCCTAAATGGCAAACATAAGTTTGAGGAATGAGTGAAAAATTAAGCTGGACTCTTGATCTGGAAAGGTGAAGCAACAAAATGAACAGATTTACTGATAATAAATGAAAAGGTAGATTTTTTTTACCCTTAATGTCTGATAATACCTTTAGCTCTTTTTGGACTAAGTAACAGCAGAAGAGCAGCAGAACAGATCAAGAAATTTGTCATTTGTGTTTCCCCAAGCCGCACCCACCTCGTCAACTGTGTTTTTCTAACTCAAGTCTAATCCAAAGAATTGCAGGAGTACCTGCCCATATCCCTCCCTCCCAGCTCTGGGGAGGCCCCACAGTAATTCATGCACATTCAGAAAGGCTCACCCCCCACTCTTCCTCTGTCTTTTGGCCCTTGGGAACTATCACCTGTGCTGCTCCCTATCTCATCAGACCTCTCCCAGGGCTGTAGTTCTGATATCTTTCCTCCCTTCGTCATGCTCCCCTCAAGGACATCCAGCTCAGGGCTCATGTCACCACCTCTTATTCTTATGACCTTAGCTGCATCCATTGCGGGGAGTTGCTGGATGATCTCCAGTCACTGTCCCGGGCTGTTGGTGGAGGGAACCTCTGTTTTCTCCTGTGAGTTGCCTCTGGTATTATGGAAAGCCCTGACAGACACTGTTAAGTGCTCTGACCAGATGTCCTCACATCACTTTGACTATTTCTATGCTGCAGAGCTTCTTGCATCTGCTTCACAGAGTCAGAAATTCTCCTTTGGAGACTCTCTCAGGCCACTGGGGCTGCTTTGCCAGCAAGCAGAGAGCTGGAAGTTTAGGTCTGGTGGAGAAGCTCCTTAGCTAACATCTGGCAGATGATGGAGCATGAAAACCTAGCTCTGTAGACTCAGGTCAGAACAACTCTGAGGTGTAATTTACATTTCCCATTTTCCCCGAGAAAACCAAGCTCAGTTTGCCTCTTTCCTCTCTCCTGGGAGTTGACTGAGGGATTCTGAAAAAATTGTCAGATTGGGAACACAACAACAGCAATAGAAAAGAAGGTAAGGTTTGGCACATGAGGGTGCTCTGGTGCTCCAGATTGGGGGTGGGAGGCCAGCACCTCATCATGGTTGGTGTAGCCTTGAGGATGAGCTCTAAAATACTGATTTGGAAAGACTTTACTCTTGCCTTGGTAAGATTCTCCCTGAGAACAGAGTAGGGCTAATTTTGCAAATGTGGAGAGAAATAGAGCACCAGGAACTCACCTGAATTGGATCTGATACTGCACAGCAGAGAGGTGAAGTAGAGAGAATTTTAAACTACAGGACATAATCCATATCTTAATGTAACATATCCTGGTTGTGAAAGGCTAGAATTTAATATATAAAAAGATCAGCCTACAAAGCAGTAAATAACAGCTACAAAATAAATGGTACAAATGAGAAATGTTTTCTTTATATATATGAGATTGGATGCAACACATACTGAAAAAAATGGATGAAAGGATGAAATATAGATTTATAAATTCTGCTCCTCTAATGTAGTTCTTTATCTGCTACACTGCCTGTCTCATGACAACAGTGTGAATTTAAGCACATTACAAAGCTAAATTATTAATATTTACTTTTACTCTAAATCTCAATACTCCCAGAGAAAATCAAGATTCTGAAGATAATGTGATTGCTTCTATGAGTTTATATACCAACTGCTTCTTAGATGAACTGGCTTAGTTTGGGAAATAGTTTCCTGATTTCACAATATTTGACATAATGAGCCAAAGTAAGAGATTAATGTAGAGCAGAACATATTAGAATAGACCGTTGTGAGTGGTATTGAAGAAAAGGATTCTGCATCTTGGGAAAGTAATTTCCTTTATGAGAAAGCCTCATATTTTCACTCTAACATTTCTATATTTTAATTTATGGGAAAAATAGGTGTATGATTCCACTGATTTCACTAGGCTCAATTTTCTTATCTGTTAAAAAGGAAACACAAATAATATCTACTCCACTGTGTTCTGTAAGGATAAAATGATGTTTAAATGTTGCATAGTTTATAAATATATAAAGCATTGCTGTTTGTAATTCATAGTCTGATGGAAATTGAATTCTAATCATTCATCTTCACTGTGATACCTTTAATGGGTATATTAAATACCTGCCCAAATGTTTCACTTTTCATTTACATGAAACATTGAAAAGATATTTCTCCTAGTTTGCTTTGACATTGTCATACCTTGTAACTGTTATGGATAAAAAATGGTCTTATCCAAGATAGGAAAGAGTATTGGCTTAGAATAAGGTTTCAGACTTGTGTTGTTGTTTTTTTTCCACTTAAAATGTCCATTGATCTCAGACAGGTTTCTCAACATCTTCATCCAACTCAAGATTTATTATGAAGCTTGGATGAAATAATGTACAAAAGGTGATTCATAAAATAAAAAGTGCTGGATGAATGTAAAGAATTATCATTAAAGTAATTTTTGCCTTGTGACATCAGCAACCAGCCATTCACCTTTCTTCTGGTTATGCCTCTAGTGTACTCAAGTCTAATAATGCATGAGCAGTTCTTCAAAAACCCTTTCCTGTGCTTCTATTACACATCAGCACACTTCTAGTCACTGGGGACGTAGCCATGAACAAAACAGAAAAGGTCCCTGCCCTCATGGGGCTGATTATTTAGAGAAGAAATGGATGGTAAACAAATAATCCCTCAAGTCACTATGCTATTATAATTGTGATAAGTGTAGTGAAGGGAATACACAGGGTGATTTGAGTGTATAAACCTGGAGATAATACTCAATGGGCCTCTCACGCTGCTGCACATCTCAGAAGCAGACGATTATTCTGGACTATCGTTTTAAAAGAAACTTGCATAGCCATCAACCTTGAAGATACTGACTACCTCTAGAGCAAAACAGAAGCATGCTTACTTCCCATTGGAAAAAGACTCAGGTTCTCTAAGCTCAGGGTTCCTCTTCTGCAATGTACCCCATGACACATGCGGCCTTCCATCTGAATTTGTATGTGCTGCCAAATGAGACTTAGGGACAAGAGAAATTAATGCAAATAATGATGATGCATTTGTGACTTGATGTGCCATGAGCGATAAAGCCCTTTGTCTTCTGCAAGGGGTCTCATGTTTTCTGCCATCATCCATATATCTGTAGTAGGCTAAATTGTTTGCTTGGAAGCAGGGCAGAATCACAGACCCATTTAAAAAGGGATCGATTGTAGACAGTCATATAAGCCTCTAAATCTAACCTCTCTCTAACTCATTTTTAAAATACATTCTATTTCACAATGCAGTGTTTCAAATATGCAGGCAAGAATAGAGATTAATATCATAAACATCTGCATGTTCACAGTCCAGCTTTATCAGATGTTAACTAACTAGCCTCATGTCATATGTCTTTTACTAGATGTTTATGAATAAAGCATTGTTCACAAAGTTGAGGTCCCCGGATCTTCCTCTCTCATCTCATTCTCCTGTCTATCCCTACCTCACTGAGGTAAACACTATCTGGATTCAATGTGTATCACTCTGTGCTGCTTATTTTCTCCACATAATATTTTATTATTTTATCGACAACAGTTTACGTGTAAATGGAAAGACAAGGTGATTAAGAACCTCACTGCTCAAGCACATATTTCATTGTGTAAGGACAGGACAATATTGCTAAGCATAAATGAAGGCTTCTGGGAGAAGATCAACAAAATGGTCTTTGTGCTATACAACCTGGCTTCAGCACTTCTGTGAATTTACAAATGCTTTGCAGAAAAAAAATCAGGGGGCACGGCTGTGAGTTCCAGGCAGCACTGTAGCACCAGTCGGTAGTAGAACGTGGTTTGAGACATCTGCCAGGAATGAGGGTGGCGTGGGGGTCTCTATCCTGATCCCAGGCTCGCCAGGGCCATCCTCCCACTCTCAGGTTTAGGTTGGAGCAGTGTACTTCTGGGGTGAGACCAAGGTCCGAAGATGGTCTAAGCAGGTGATTCTTGCCCTGGGCGTGGAGGAGGGAGCAGGCACTTCAGCACATGGTCAAAGTAAGCCCACTACAGACACAGACCTGAGCCAGGCTCACCTCAGCCCTCGGCCTTCAGATCACAGCAGGCATTGTTGTCCTGACGGCCCATGAGAAGTCCTTATTCCTGAGGCACACTGTGCTCCAAGCTGGAACATGTCCCCTGCAGTGTCTCCCTGTCTCGTTCTCTTGGAGATTCCTTTAGTCCTCTGCGTCGAGTCTATCTGGGATCCCCTATTGTCATGTCAGATCTCCTCTTCTCTGTTTCTAATGACTTTCTCTTTATTTACTCTTGTATTTGCAGGACATATTGGCCAGAAGCTTCCTGACAGAAGGTAAGTAAGGAGTAGATTTTTGCAATAGTACATATCTGAAAACATCATGCCGTTGTAGTTGACTGATAGTTTGGATGTATATGGAATTCTACAGTGGAATCATTTCATTCAGAATTGCGATGGCACTGTTCCATTACTCCAGAATTTTTTTTTTAATCAGTGTCATTTGACCTAAGGGTTCAGAAATGTCACAATGGAATGACTTTTCATCCATTTTAGTGGGTCCTTTGGATCTTTCCAACCCAGAAAAGCACATCCTTCAGTTCTGAGAAACTTTTAAAATTACTTCATTGATGATTTCCATTCTTCTACTATCTAAATCTTTCTGCATTTCTAGTTATTGATATATTCTGTCTCGTGGGTTAGTGCTTGAGTTTATTTTAAATCTATTCGTTCCTATATTTGCACGCCTTTTCTTTATGTTCAACATTTTTTTGGTATCGTTAATCTACAATTACGTGCAGAACATTAAGTTTACTAGGCTCCCCACTCCAAGTCCACCCCACATACCCCTACAAAGTCACTGTCCATCAGCGTAGTAAGATGCTGTAAAATCACTACTTATCTTCTTTGTGTTGTAGAGCACACCCCATACCCCGCACCACATTATACATGCTAATTGTAATGCCCCCTTTCTTTTTCCCACCCTTATCCCTCCCTTCCCACCCATCCTCCCCAGTCCCTTTCCCTTTGGTAACTGTTAGTCCATTCTTGGGTTCTGTGATTCTGCTGCTGCTTTGTTACTTCAGTTTTTCCTTGCTCTTATACTCCACATATGAGTGAAATCATTTGGCACTTGTCTTTCTCTACCTGGCTTATTTCACTGAGCATAAAACCCTCTAGCTCCATCCATGTTGTTGCAAATGGTAGGGTTTGTTTTCTTCAAATGGCTGAATATATTCCATTCTGTATGTATACCACATCTTCTTTATCCATTCATCTACTGATGGATATTTAGGTTGCTTCCATTTCTTGGCTATTGTAAATAGTGCTGCAATAAACATAGGGGTGCATCTGTCTTTTTCAAACTGGGCTGCTGCATTCTTAGGGTAAATTCCTAGAAGTGGAATTCCTGGGTCAAACGGAATTTCTATTTTAAGCAATTTGAGGAACCTCCATACTGCTTTCCACAGTGGTTTAACTCATTAACATTCCCAACAACAGTGTAGGATGATTCCCCTTTCTCCACAACCTCACCAACATTTGTGGTTGTTTGTCTTTTGGATGGTGGCAATCCTTACTGGTGTGAGGTGATATCTCATTGTGGTTTTAATTTGCATTTCTCTGATGACAAGCAATGTGGAATAAATTTTCATGTGTCTGTTGGCCATCTAGGTTTCTTCTTTAGAGAACTGTGTATTCAGCTCCTCTGCCCATTTTTTATTGGATTATTTGCTTTCTGTTTGTTGAGGTGTGTGAGCTCTTTATATATTTGGATGTCAACCCTCTATCGGATCTGTCATTTATAAATATATTCTCCCATACAGTAGGATAACTTTTTGTTCTATTGATGGTGTTCTTTGCTGTACAGAAGCTTTTTAGCGTGATATAGTCCCTTCTGTTCATTTTTGCTTTTGTTTCCCTTCCCCAGGGAGGTATGTTCATGCAGAAGTCATTCATGTTTATGTCTAAGAGATTTTTACCTATGTTTTTTTCTAAGAGTTTTATGGTTTCATGACTTACATTCAGGTCTTTGATCCATTTCGAATATACTTTTGTGTACAGGGTTAGACAGTAATCCAGTTTCATTCTCCTACATGTAGCTGTCCGGTTTTGCCAGAACCATCTGTTGAAGAGACTGTCATTTCCCCATTGTATGTCCATGCCTCCTTTATCATATATTAATTGACCATATATGTTTGGGTTAATGTTTGGAGTCTCTGTTCTGTTCCACTGGTCTGTGGCTCTGTTCTTGTGCCAGTACCAAATTGTCTTGATTACTGTGGCTTTGTAGTAGAGCTTGAAGTTGGGGAGTGAGAACCCCCCCACTTTATTCTTCCTTCTCAGGATTGCTTAGGCTATTCGGGGTCTCTGGTGGTTCCATATGAATTTTTGAACTATGTGTTCCAGTTCGTTGAAGAATGCTATTGGTAATTTGACAGGGATTGCATTGAATCTGTATGTTGTTTTGAGCAGGATGACATTTTGACGATACTAATTCTTTCTAGCCACGAGCATGGGATGAGTATCCATTTGTTAGTGTCCCCTTTAATTTCTCTTAAGAGTGTCCTGTAGTTTTCAGGGTATAGGTCTTTCACTTCCTTGGTTAGGTTTATTCCTAGGTGTTTTATTCTTTTTGATGCTATTGTGAATGGAATTGTTTTCCTGATTTCTCTTTCTATTTGTTCATTGTTGGTGTATAGGAAAGCCACAAATTTCTGTGTGTGAATTTTGTATCCTGCAACTTTGCTGAATTCTGATATTAGTTCTAGTAGTTTTGGAGTGGAATCTTTAGGGTTTTTATGTACAATATCATGTCATCTGCAAATAGTGACAGTTTGACTTCTTCTTTACCAATTTGGATTCCTTGTATTTCTTTGTTTTATCTAATTGCTGTGGGTAGGACCTCCAGTACTATGTTGAATAACAGTGGGGAGAGTGGGCATCCCTGTCTTGTTCCCGAACTCAGAGGAAAAGTTTTCAGCTTCTAGCTATTCAGTATGATGTTAGCCGTGTGTTTATCATATATGGCCTTTATTATGTTGAGGTACTTGCCCTCTATGCACGTTTTGTTGAGAGTTTTTATCATGAATGGATGTTCAATTTTGTCGAATGCTTTTTCAGCATCTATGGAGATGATCATGTGGTTTTTGTCCTTCTTTTTGTTGATGTGGTGGATGATGTTGATGGATTTTTGAATGTTGTACCATTGTTCCATCCCTGAGATGAATCCCACTTGGTCATGCTGTATGATCCTTTTGATGTCTTTTTAAATTCGGTTTGCTAATATTTTGTTGAGTATTTTTGCATCTATGTTCATCAGGAGTATTTTTTTGTAATTTTCTTTTTTGGTGGGGTCTTTGCCTGGTTTTGGTATTAGGGTGATGTTGGCTTCATAGAATGAGTTGAGGAGTATTCCACCCTCTTCTATTTTTTGGAAAACTTTAAGGAGAATGGGTATTATGTCTTCTCTGTATGTCTGATAAAATTCCGAGGTAAATCCATCTGACCTGGGGGTTTTGTTCTTGGGTAGTTTTTTGATTACCACTTCAATTTTGTTGCTGGTAATTGGTCTGTTTACATTTTCTGTCTTCTTACTGGGTCAATCTTGGAAGGCTGTATTTTTCTAATAAGTTGTCCATTTCTCCTAGGTTTCCCAGCTTGTTAGCATATAGGTTTTCATAGTATTCTCTAATAAATCTTTGTATTTCTGTGGGGTCCATCATGATTTTTCCTTTCTTGTTTCTGATTCTGTTGATGGGTGTTGATTCTCTTTTTCTCTTAATAAGTCTGGCTAGAGGCTTATCTATTTTATTTATTTTCTTGAAGTACCATGTCTTGATTTCTTTGATTTTTTCTATTGTTTTATTCTTCTCTATTTTATTAATTTCTTCTCTGATCTTTATTATGTCCCTCCTTCTGCTGACCTTTAGCCTCATTTGTTCTTCTTTTTCCAATTTTGATAATTGTGACATTAGACTATTCATTTGGGATTGTTCTTCCTTCTTTAAATATGCCTGGATTTCTATATACTTTCCTCTTAAGACTGCTTTCACTGCGTCCCACAGTAGTTGGGGCTTTGTGTTGTTGTTGTCATTTGTTTCCATATATTGCTGGATGTCCATTTTAATTTGGTCTTTGATCCATTGATTATTTAGGAGCATGTTGTTAAACCTCCATGTGTTTGTGGGCCGTTTTGCTTTCTTTGTACAATTCAGTTCTACTTTTATTCCTTTGTGGTCTAAAAAGTTGATTGGTAGGATTTCAATCTTTTTGAATTTACTGAGGCTCTTTTTGTGGTCTAGTATGTGGTTTATTCTGGAGAATGTTCCATGTGCACTTGAGAAGAATGTGTGTACTGTTGCTTTTGAATGTAGAGTTCTATAGATGTCTATTAGGTCCATCTGTTTCTAGTGTGTTGTTCAGTGCCTCCATGTCCTTACTTATTTTCTGTCTGCTGGATCTGTCCTTTGGAGTGAATGGTGTGTTGAAGTCTCCCGAAATGAATGCACTGCATTCTATTTCCTCCTTTAATTCTGTTAGTATTTGTTTCACATATGTTGGTGCTCCTGTATTGGTTGCATATATGTTTATAATGGTTATATCCCCTTGTTGGACTGAGCCCTTTATCATTATGTAATGTCCTTCTTTATCTCTTGTTACTTTCTTTGTTTTGAGTTCTATTTTGTCTGATACTAGTACTGCAACTCCTGCTTTTTTCTCCCAGCTGTTTGCATGAAATATCTTTTTCCATCCCTTGACTTTTAATCTATGCATGTCTTTGAGTTTGAGGTGAGTCTCTTGTAAGCAGCATATAGATGGGTCTTGCTTTATTATCCATTCTATTACTCTGTGTCTTTTGATTGGTGCATTCAGTCCACTTACATTTAGGGTGATTATTGATATATATGTACTTACTGCAATTGCAGGCTTTAGATTTGTGGTTACCAAAGGTTCAAGGTTAGCTTCTTTAGTATCTTACTGTCTAACTTAACTCGCTTATTGAGCTGTTATAAACACTGTCTGTTGATTCTTTATTTCTCTCCCTTCTTATTCGTCCTCCTCCATTCTTTATATGTTGGTTGTTTTATTCTGTACTCTTTTGTGTTTCCTCTAACTGCTTTTGTGAGTAGTTGGTTTTATTTTTTGCCTTTAGTTAGCATTTGGTTGGTCTGCTTTCTTTGCTGGGATTTTACTTTCTTTGGTGTCATCTGTTTAGTCTTAGGAGTGCTCCCATCTAAAATACCCGGTAGAGGTGGTTTGTGGGAGGCAAATTCCCTCAACTTTTGCTTGTCTGGAAATTGTTTAATCCCTCCATCATATTTAAATGATAATTATGCTGGATACAGTATTCTTGGTTCAAGGTCCTTCTGTTTCATTGCAGTAAATATATCATGCCATTCTCTTCTGGCCTGTAAGGTTTCTGTCGAGAAGTCTGATGATAGCCTGATGGGTTTTCCTTTGTAGGTGACCTTTTTCCTCTCTCTAGCTGCCTTTAAAACTCTGTCTTTGTCCTGTGAACCCTTGCCAGTATTTATTATTGTCTTATGGATGTTGGCCATCCTAACTGGTGTGAGGTGATATCTCATTGTGGTTTTAATTTGCATTTCCCTGATGATTAGCCATCTGGAGTTTCTTTTCAAGTACCTGTTAGCCATTTGAATTTTTCTTTGGAGATGTGTCTGTTCAGATCCTTTGCCCATATTTTAATCAGGTTATTTGTTTTTTGGGGGGTTGAGGCATGTGAGTTCTTTATATATTTTTTATGTTAACCCCTTGTTGGATAAGTCGTTTATGAATATATTCTCCCGTATTGTAGGATGTCTTGTTGTTCTGCTGCTGGTGTCCTTTGCTGTACTGAAGCTTTTGTTTTGATGAACTTCCACTTTTTCACTTTTGCTTTTGTTTCCCTTGCCCAAGGAGATGTGTTCAGGAAAAAGTTGCTCATGTTTATGTTCAAGAGATTTTTGTCTATGTTTACTACTGAGTTTTATGGTTTCATGACTTACATTCAGGTCTTTGATCCATTTTGAGTTATCTCTGTGTATGGAGTTAGACAGTAATCCAGTTTCATTCTCTTAAATGTAGCTGTCTAGTTTTGCCAACACCAGTTGTTGAAGAGGCTGTCATTTCCCTATTGTATATAGGCGGCTCCTTTATTGTATATTAATTAGCAATATATGTGTGGCTTTATATGTGGGCTCTCTGTTTTGTTCTGTTAATCTATGGGTTTGTTCTTGTGCGAGTAACAAATTGTCCTGATTATTGTGGCTCTGTAGTAGAGCTTGGAGTTAGGGAGCATAATCCCCCCTACTTTGGTCTTCCTTCTCAGTATTGCTTTGTCTTTTCGGGGTCTTTTGTGCTTCCATATGAATTTTAGAACTATTTGTTCTTCTTCTTTGAAGAATACTATTGGTATTTTGGTAGGGATTGAGTTGAATCTGTAGATTCCTTTAGGTAGGATGGCCATTTTGACAACATTAATTCTTCCTATCCATGCAAATGGGATATATTTCCATTTATTGGTGTCTTTAATTTCTCTCAATGAGTGTCTTGTAGTTTTCAGGATATAGGTCTTTGATCTCCTTGGTTAGGTTTATTCCTAGGTATTTTATTCCTTTTGATACAATTGTAAGTAGAGTTGTTTTCTTGATTTCTCTTTCTGCTAGTTCATCATTAGTAGATAGGAATGCCACAGATTTCTGTGTATTAATTTTGTTTCCTGCAACTTTGCTGCATTCAGTTATTGGTCATAGTAGTTTTTTGGTGGAGTCTTTAGGATTTTATGTGCAGTATCATATCATCTACATACAGTGACAGTTTAACTTCCTCTTTACCAATCTGGATGCCTTTTATTTCTTTGTTGTCTGATTGCTGTGGCTAGGACTTCCAGTGCTATGTTGAATAAAAGTGGGAAGAGTGGGCATCCTTGTCTTGTTCTCGATCTTAGAGGAGAGGCTTTCAGCTCTTCACTGTTAAGTATGATGTTGGCTGTGGACATGTCATATATGGACTTCATTATGTTGAGGTACTTGCTTTCTATTCCCTTTTTCTGAGAGTTTTTATCATGAATGGATGTTGAATTTTGTTGAATGCTTTTTTAGCATCTATTGAAATGATCATGTGAATTTTGCCCTTCTTTTGTTGGTGTGTATGATGTTAATGAATTTTTGAATATCGTGCCATCTGTGCATCCCTGGAAGAAATCCCACTTGCTCATGATGGACGAAGTTTTTGATGTATTTTTGAATTTGGTTTGCTAATATTTTGTGGAGTATTTTTGCATTTATGTTCATCAGGGATATTGGTCTATAACTTTCTTTTTTTGTGGTGTCTTTGTCTGTTATTGGTATTAGAGTGATGCTGGCCTTACAGAATGAGTTTGGAAGTATTCCCTCCTCTTCTACTTTTTGGAGAAACTTAAGGAGGATGGATATTAAGTCTTCTCTAAACATTTGATAAAATTCAGTGGTGTAGGGGTTTTGTTCTTAGGTAGGTTTTTGATTACCAGTTTAATTTTGTTGCTGGTAATTGGTCTGTTCAGATTTTCTGTTTCTTTCTGGGTCAGCTTTGGAAGGTTGTATTTTTCTAGAAAGTTGTCCATTTCTTTTAGGTTACCCAGTTTGTTAGCATATAATTTTTCATAGTATTCTCTAATAATTCATTGTATTTCTGAGGTGTCCATAGTGAATTTTCATATCTCATTTCTGATTTGCTTTATGTCTGTTTAGACTCTCTTTTTTTCTTGATAAGTGTGGCTAAGGTTTTATCTGTTTGGTAATATTCTCGAAGAACCAGTTCCTGGTTTCATTGATTCTTTCTATTGTTTTATTCTTCTCAATTCTATTTATTTCTGCTTTGATTATTATTATGTCCCACCGTCTACTGACTTTGGGCCTCATTTGTTCTTTTTCTAGTTTCATTAATTGTGAGTTTAGACTATTCATTTGGGATTGCCTTGTTTCTTGCAGTAAGCCTGTATTGCTATGTACTTTCCTCTTAGAACTGTCTTTGCTGCATCCCACAGGTTTTGAGCTGTTGAGTTGTTGTTTTCATTTGTCTTCATGTAGAGTGAAAAGGTCTTTTGGTAGAACATGGTACAATTGTAGAGGGGATAAGTCAGGGCAAGGCATATAGATTTGGGTTTAATCTCGAAAAAAGGTGATTTTTGAGAAAGGAAATGGAGAGTATAGAGGAATAAAAGAGTGTTCAAGACCAAGTTTTGAGTGATGCCTGTGGCTAAAGGACAGTGAAAAGCACAACCAACTGGAGAAGGTGGACAAGAAATGTGTCAGACTTGGGAGGTGAGAAGAGAGAAAGTCCAGTCTCAAGGAAAGTGACAGAAGAATGTTAAATTCAATTATGAGATTAAGCAGGGCAAAATAACAAATAAAGCAAGATTTGATCAGGACAAGGATCAAAGGTTTTTAAACAGTTCTTGGGAACTCCCTACGTTCCTGTATGATGTATACATAACGGAACAGCATTTGTCGATGTCATTTCCTTCTGAAGGCAGAAGGTGCATCTTCCCTGTGTGTTCTTAGGAATCTGCATAGAGCTTCATTTGGTGCTTTAAATTCTTGAGTGAGGAGGGAGCACAAGACTGTTGTGTGACATTCTGAATACTGTGCTTACCTTCTTGGTATTATTAGATTATGATGAAGATGACTATGATGCTGATTGTGAAGACATAGATTGCAAGTTGATGCCTCCTCCACCTCCACCCGCAGGACCTATGAAGAAGGATAAAGACCAAGATGCTATTACCTGTGGTAGGTAGTTTGTTTTTATTGACGGAGCAAGTTCAATTCAAAAGTCCAGACTTTTGGTGTGCACATAGGGGGCTATTAAGCGGCTAGGACAGGATACAACTTCCCAAAGTGATTCATACAAATTTCTGTATTAAAGGGAAGCTTTACTTTTAAAACATGTGGCAGCAGTATCTTAACATGCACTCAAGAAGAGGTAGTTTAAACTGGTCAGTGGTACTCAAATCTGGCTGCCCATCAGAATCACTCTAGGTCTTTAAAAAACTATGGATTTCTGACTCTTCATCCCTGGAGGGTCTTAATTCAGAAGATGTGGGATAGAGCTCAGGAATTTCCAAAACTACAGTATCCCAAAGTAATTTCTGATGCAACTCATTTGTGTACTGGTATTTGGAAACTACCCGTTTAGATGATTCTCTTTAAAATAAATTAAATGGGGAAGGCACTCTAGAATGTGTATAAATCATATAGAGCCAATAGCCAGATTCAGAGATTACAAAGGCAGAGTCCTCATTGATCATCTCAGCTCTTCCTCAGTCTGCAATAGTAGTAACCCTGTCCTATGCTAGAATTTGGGGAAGAGCAGTGTCTTTGATCTCCTGTATTTTGATGCTTATGTTAACCTAAGCTACTTCTATTAGAATTTTAAGCCATTTCCTTTTTAGTCTGTGGGCTAAACAGCAGCTATAATTTTATGTCATAGATCTTATTTTATGCTAAATAACTTCATTGTTATCCTATGGCCTTAAAAAAATTCTTCACCTTATGGGTCTCTGAACCAGACATGATAAGGGCTGACTGATGTAAAAATGTATAATTTTGGGCACATTCATTTAACCTAATATATTTACAGGAAGTAGTAAATGTAGTAATAGTGTTTGTTCTCTTTCATCACAACCCTAGGGTACCAGGTACCAGGTGAGTTGGGGATAGTGGGAGATAATGAATTGGAATGAGTGTTTTGGGTTGCATTCTAGTAATCTGGGTTCTTGGAACTATATCCCCTGCCACTGAGCCATGCCTATAAGCCTAGATTGGGGGTTGTTGGCTGAATTTGAGGAAATAATGCTCACACCTACATGCCAAAGGGGTTTCTCTTCCTTGTTGCAGTGTCTGAGGATGGAGAAGGCATCATCTTGCCCTCCATCATTGCCCCTTCCTCTTTGGCCTCAGAGAAAGTGGACCTCAGTAGTTCCTCTGACTCAGAATTTGAGATGGGACCTCATGAAGTAACACAGACAGAATCTGAGAACAGAAAACTGACCCTATCATTGGCTGGGTTTATGCAGTATGATGCCACCAAGCTGTTGCCAAGTGTCACAGAAATTTTCCCAGAATTTCGACCTGGAAAGGTACTTTCTGTGGAGAATGCCCACATTGCAAACCACTGACTTCTTCTAAATACTGAGATCTGTTGTTAAGGTACTGAATATAGAATGGCTTCCTTATTCTTAAAATCTAAAGGTGTCCTTATCCAAGGACATTATAGTAAGTGTTTTTTTTAAGTTGCATGCATTGATAGCACATGTGATTTATATAGTTCTCATTAGAAATCGTTCTTGTTGTCTTAGAAGAATTAGTCAAATTACTAAGGAATACTTCTTTCTTTGCTTTTTTGGAAGAGGTTTTAAATCTGAGTTTAGCGCTCCTTGATCTCTTCTCCACAGTTGAGTAGACCCCTCAAAGTTTCCAGCCCCAGATGTTGCTGTTTTTTTATCTGGCATTTGAGTTTCTGATACGGTAATGTGTTCTGTGTACCAGGAGTTACGCTTCCTACGTCTTTTTGGGCCAGGGAAGATTGTCCCATCTGTTTGGTGGAGTGCTCAGAGAAAGAGGAAAAAGAAGCACCATGATCTGATACAAGAAGAGCAGATCCAGGAGGTGGAGTGCTCAGTAGAATCAGAAACCAACCAGAAGTCTTTGTGGAACTATGACCATGCTCCACCACCACCTCCAAAGCAGTGTCTCTCTGATGATGAAGTAGACAAAATAGGGACCTGCGATTAAGACCTAGGAGGGGAACAAATGAGTTCCCCCTAGCATATGTTTAAATTGGAAATAACACCTTAGTAGGCAGAGTCCTGTGGTGATTACAAGTAATCATGTGTTCAGTCCCAGTGGCTATCCCTTCCTTTTTGTAATAAAAAAGTACTGGGGGCTGGAGGATGGTGATATGTAAACTGGGGAATAGGAGAGTTTGAATGATAAGCACAGTGTGCCATGATATACCTCTGTTGTTTATATTCTAACTCCAGTTCTATTCAAGAATCATCCTTATGGCTCTTTTAACTTGCTCTCCTGCCTATATTCTTAGGACATCTGGGATCAGGAAATCCTCTTCCCCTTCCACTACTTTGTTTTGTTACAGATCACGATGATGGCTCCTGTGGAGTCCGAATTTTCCCAGTCAACTGGAGATATAGATAAAGTGACAGATATCAAACCAAGAGTGCCTGAGTGGCGTTACAGGCCTGCCCGACTGTGGCATGATATGCTGGGTGTCCCTCAAGATGGCAGTGGGTTTGACTATGGCATCAAACTGAGAAAAATGGAACATGAACCTGTGATAAAAAATAGAATGATGGAGGTAAGCAACACTAGTATGTAAGAACAGAATCAGTGTGCCCAGGGCCCTATCAGTTTTATTTTACTTTCCAACTAGGAAGATACTGGGCAGTGTTTCTTTGGTGAAAGATGTGGGTGTCTAAGCCTTTTGTCTCGTAAGGTGTATCACCCTGGCATTTGGTCCCATTGTAAGGATTTTAATTGTGAAATGAGTGCTGTGCCAGACTAGAAGTGGTCCTCCATTATTGGGTGGTTCTCTCAAGTCAAGAACCACATGTGATATATGTAATATGGGATTTGGTGTGAAAACTTTGACCAGTGACCATTCAGGGATTTGTTGTTCCTTCTGTACCTATGCAGGACTTCAGGAAGCTTGAGGAAAGCAATGGCACTGATCTTCTGGCTGATGAAAACTTCCTGATGGTGACACAGCTGCATTGGGAGGAGGATATCATCTGGGATGGAGAGGATGTCAAACCCAAAGGGACAAAACCTCAGCGTGCAAGCCTGAAAGGCTGGCTTCCTTCCAGCATGACGCCGAATGCCATGGCTTATAACGGTCAGCAAGGTTTGTTTCTATGCTGGCTGTGTCCAGCACACTGCCCTTCATCTCAGTCATCCTAATTGGGCTTAGCTGTAATCTTTGCTGCTGCTGAGTCAGGGCAGTGAAATGATTTGGATCTGAGCACTGATTCTAGTCTGTAATAAATTTTTTTTGCACTGTTATTAATGAGCTGGGATTCTCATTAGAAGAATGTGAAAACCATTTTGAAATTAAAGATCTTTCTGAGCTATAATAATTCTTTATATGGTTCACTTTGTTTCCAAAACTCCTTTATCTTTATCATTCAGAATTTGCCTTCTTTCTCTTTAAACATGCCAAAAAAGGTATATTAATACTTAGTGTAGAAACCTTGGAAAATATGTTGTCAAAAGTCCCTGGTAATCCTACCATCCAAAGAGTATTGACTATTAACTTTTTTATATACTTTGTTTTCAGTTTTCTGTCTTGTGTGTGTGTATGTAGTAGCTGGGCTCATCTCTATAGATACAGTTTTTAACTAAGTATTCTATGTTCTAAGTTCTTCATAAATGTTTAATGATATGGGAAACTCATTTTAAACAAAAAACATATGAAGTGGCATACTTGATACCCTGCTTGTGTAAGTGGGGAAGAAAAGCACTGTATATAAACACAGAAAGCTGACTAAAAGCAAATACGGTATGGTTGTCAAAGTGGTTATTCTGGTTTATAAGATCACAGATAGCTGCAGTTTTCTTTATACCTTTCTGTATTTACCAGATTTTCAGTTAACATGGATTACATATATAATTTGGAAGAAAAACAAAAATGTCTTAATTTTTAAATCTAAGAAATTATTTTTTTCCTTCCTCACACACTTTATTGGTTGCACAGTATTCTTACATGGGTGATTTTATAAACTACAAGAATAATTGTATTTTTAATATATTTTACTACCATTTATTGTTACCATATTTTGCCATATCATTTATTACCAAAATTTAACTGATTCCTTATTAAACATATGGCTGTTTAAATTTTGACTCATTAAAGTTATTGCAAGGAGCATTTTTTTCTGCAACATTTTTTAAAGTGAGAAATACACTGTGTCCCGTAGGTTTCTTTTCAGTAGCCACATAAGTAATTCTTCTAACATTTGTTCCTTTTCCCTCTGCTAGAATCATGATTGAAAGGGGCATAAGTGTTTTGTCTATTGCTGAGTTTTTCTTCCTGTTTTGACTAGGTTTTACAGCCACCCTGGATGATGACAAGCCTTGGTATTCCATTTTCCCCATTGACAATGAGGAGCTGGTATATGGACGCTGGGAGGACAATATCATTTGGTCTGCCCAGGCCATGCCCCGACTGTTGGAGCCTCCTGTTTTGACACTTGATCCCAATGATGAGAATCTCATTTTGGGTATGGTACTGTAAGGCCAGTTTTATAATTGACAGCTTGCTGTTAATGTCAAGAGGCAGGAGGAAATGGGTAGGTCATGACTAGAATCTTCTCTGTAGCGGTTTGAGAGAGCAAATGGTGGCTGCTAATTTCTAATATTTGTGTATCATTTAGGGAAAACTTGTAATGTAGGAAAGTTGGAAAGTAGTACCTTTGAGATGTCCTGAGTGTGTTTGGTGAGAGTGAATCATGGACTAGAAGTGGTTTGGAGTGGGATGAGAGATCTGGTTAGGAAGTACAGAGGTACTGGGAGGAAAGGTGAATCTTAGGGATAGCACCTCCAGAGTGATTTTTATTTCATCCTTAGAAATTCCTGATGAGAAGGAAGAAGCCACCTCTAACTCCTCCTGTAAGGAGAGTAAGAAGGAATCATCTCTGAAGAAGAGTCGAATTCTCTTAGGGAAAACAGGTGTCATCAAGGAGGAACCACAGCAGGTCTGTGAAGAGAAAAGGGTCTTAGTGTTTAGAACAAAGAAAGGTAATGGAGAAGGGTAGTCTGACTAAGGCTTGTTTGACGACCTGTCATTTAGAACATGTGTCGTCCAGAAGTGAAAGATCCATGGAATCTCTCCAATGATGAGTATTACTACCCCAAGCAACAGGGTCTAAGAGGCACTTTTGGAGGAAATATTATCCAGGTAAAAGCATTTTTTCTGTGGTGGATGGGAATCACTGCTTTGTTCTGCTGGAGAATAGGGGTTAATCTTGCCTAAGCTAGAGTTAGTATTTAATTAGAACTTTTGTATCTCTTACCTTAGCACTCAATCCTGCTGTGGAGTTATAGCAGCCCTTCTTTCCCACCCACATGGGGCCCATCAAACTCCGGCTGTTCCATCGCCCACCTCTGAAGAAGTATTCCTTTGGGGCACTATCTGAGCCAGCTCCTCATTCAGTCCAGCCCTTGCTAAAGCACATCAAAAAGAAGGCTAAGGTATGATTGAATCCTGGTTAGAAAGAAACAGCCATAAATAACATTGGAGTACAAATTGGGGAAATGCACTGGATATTAGGTGATATTAGGGAATTATTTACTTTCTTAGATGTCATAGAATGTTACTGTGGTTATTTAGGAGACTGTCCTTATTTTTAGGAGATGCGAGCAAGAATACTTCATGGCTGAAGTGCTCTGATGACTGCAATTTTCAGAAATGGTTCTGCAGAATCCATAGGAGATTGTTATAGATAAAACAAATACAGCAAAATATAAACAGTTACATCTAGGTGGTGAGATGATAAGTGTTCATAGTTTTAGCTTTATTATAATGTTTCAAAATTTTTGTGATGAAATGAAAGAAAAGGCAAGTTGAGGTAGTGTTTGGTGTCAGTGTCTCAGAATGAACAGCATCAGTCTGTAGTTTCAGTTACCCTATCAGGAGCTGGACTATATTCTCCTTGTTCTGGGCAGATGAGAGAACAGGAGAGGCAAGCTTCAGGTGGTGGAGAGATGTTTTTTATGCGCACACCTCAGGACTCCACAGGCAAAGATGGAGATCTTATTCTTGCAGAATACAGTGAGGAAAATGGACCAATAATGATGCAGGTTGGAATGGCAACCAAGATAAAAAATTACTATAAGTGGGTGAGTCTACTCAGAAGATCTTTGTTGTTAATATAGCCAGTCAGATGTCCAGTGATAATCTGTAAATGTGTATTTGTCTTTGTTATACTAAAGATTTCTTGGAAGAAAGGAATGGTATCTTAGAGGTAGTAATACTAGTAAAGTGTCAGTCATGCTCATGGAATATTTTGTGTAGGTTTATTGATTATATTCCATGATAATAAGTGAGTCTGCTGTGTTCCTTATAGAAACCTGAAGACCCTGGAGCCCCTGATTGTAAATATGGAGAAACTGTTTACTGCCATACATCTCCTTTTCTGGGATCTCTCCATCCTGGCCAATTACTGCAGGTGAGGAATTCTTTCCTGTTGTAACGTTTTGCTAAAGAAATTGACAGATGAGCTAGTCAGCCCAGAGAGAACCAGCTTTAGTTCATTGAGGTACTACTCTTACATCAAATGTGGGGAAGATCAGTATAATCCAAGAGTGGTTGTAATCCAAAATTTTTTGATCTTTTTATTAAAATTGGCTTCTAATTATGTTATTCATAAGCAAAATTTAAAGTAGTTTTTTGAAAATGCACACTGGTAAATCCAGAAACATCTGGGTGGCAAAGGGAAGTCAACCTGGGATTAATAATTATAGTTAATTTATAAATGTTTAATTTGGATGTGTCCAAGTGGTATGTTTTGACTATATTAGTCGTGGTCATTTTGAGTATTGAACCACACCATAAACTGTGCTATTTAAAGTCCACAACCATAGTAAAATGTTTTATCTTCCTTCTTTGATGGCCGAAGAAAGGCCCTCTGGTAACCTAGCTTTCACACATTTTGTTACAGGGAAATAGAGAGGTCCACAAATGATGTGAGGAAATCTCTAGCACTTGCCTGCCTTGTTTTTCCTCCGCTTAATTTCTCTTGGCAATCTTAACCATTTTCCCTGCTCTTGTACCCTGTGAGTTCCATTATTACTGTTGCTTATTCTCTTAAAGCATCTGAAAAGCCTATTTTTCTTTATCCTTTACATCTATAGTCCATTTTCCAACAGATTTTGAGTATTATCTTCATTCTATTACTGGCATTTTTCTTCCTGTAACTTTCTGTTGAGATGTTCTATCAATCCATCCCCTTCTTTTGTGGCTACCTTTGTAGTTTCTGAAAAATCCTGTTTTATCTTCTCCTGTAATTCTTTTTCTTTCTGTATTTCACAATTAGAATTTTGTTTGCACAGTCGTATATTGAAAATCCTCTTTCTTCTTGTCCACAACTCTGATTTTCTCAGAAGTCTTTCCTTAGATGCACAGGTTTCTTGTGACAGTTGATTCCCATGTGGCTGCTACTTGGGTACAAAATGTTTCTCTCTTCCATGTTTAATATGTCTTCTCTAGCACATATTCTACCTCATTAGCTTTTGTTGTTTTATTTTTAAATTTCTTTAACAAATGTTCTGATCTCATCTGTATTATGTCAGGGGCTAGGGTAGTAGTATAGTACTTGTTTATCAGATGACTTCCATATATAATCTTTATGGCAATCCTGTGAGGTATAAGCATTTTAAGTATCTGTTTTAAAGATGGCGGAAAGTTAAAACTCAGGGACATTAAGTAACTTACCTGACATCATAATAGTGAGTAGCAAAGCCAGTTTCATGACTCCAAATCCTGTAGTTTTCCCTCTGCTGACTCTTAAAGATTGCCAGTGGATAAAAACTTAACCTGTCCAATCCCACTTGATATTCCATATTACAATTTGTTTGTATTACTGGATGGATTTTAGGTGGCATAATGGGGACAAGAGCAGACATGCTTGATTATCCTTTCTCATTAGCTGACCAAATTTCTTAGGGCTTCTCTGTATATAATTTGGTGTTTTTCCTTCTGTTTTAGGCATTTGAGAATAACCTTTTTCGTGCCCCTATTTACCTTCATAAGATGCCAGAAACTGACTTTCTTATCATTTGGACAAGACAAGGTTACTATATTCGGGAATTAGCGGATATTTTTGTGGTTGGCCAGCAGTGCCCCTTGTTTGAAGTTCCTGGGCCTAACTCCAAAAGGACGAATACACATTCGAGACTTTCTGCAGGTAAGAATGAGAGGATAAGGAGGAGGTCAGGATGCACATAAAAGGGTATATGAATGTGGGGGCACATCAAGAAGGATCAAAACACACAGGGGCTTAGCAGGGGAAGGGGCCCTGGTGAGGGCTTTTATTATTTGTTAGATAAAAAACATTTGGCTTATTGGGCAGGTTTTTATTTACGCCTCTTCTGGAAGAGTAAAGATCGGCCACAGCGGATCCGAATGGAAGATATAAAAAAAAAGCCTATTCTTCCCATTCAGAAAGCAGCATCCGGAAGAGGCTAAAGCTCTGCGCTGACTTCAAACGCACAGGTCATCAGTTGTGACTGATTATTTGTCCTCTCTGCCTCTTTCCAAGAAAGGAATTAGGGATTTCCGTTAAAGGATAAGTGTACAGCTAACAAAATGGAAAAAGAAACTGTTAGTCATCTAAAGGAGAAGATAGAAAATCTTTGAATTGTGGAGGCTCTGATTACTTTTTGATTTTGCCTGCCAGGAAATTCAGTGTGATTGTTGGATGTCTTATTTGAGATGTAGGAAAACCTAGCAGGGGTTTTCTTGACCAGTCAGGCTATCTTTGGCTAGGCCACATACCTTTTAGGACATTGCCTGGTTCGGTCTTCGTTTGCTATCCCTGTTGCTGTCAATGAAAGGGCCTTGGGAATTCAGAATGTTCTCATTCTCTCTTATCTTTTTTAGGGATGGACTCAAACTGGTGGTTGCTGAAATCTGATTTTCGTTTACCAACTGAAGAGGAGATCAGAGCTATGGTGTCTCCAGAGCAGTGCTGTGCTTATTATAGCATGATAGCTGCTGAGCAGCGACTAAAGGTGGACACCTTCCTCTTAGGCACTGCTTATGCCTATGGGTTTTTTCAGAGAGACAAAGATGAAGACCATTTTCACTGGCTTAGAAATGATGGTGATTTAGATTATTGCCAGTGATTTAAAAATTCATGTTTTATGAGGTACTCTGCGTGTAGCAGTTCTGGGGAAAACTACAGTTTAGCTGCATATCAGTGGGAAGGGTTGGTGAGGGACCTAGGGCATATTCTTTGCTGTGCAAATCCATTTGGGTGGTGACTTTAATCTTGTTCTTTACAAGATAAGCATGTAAGCAGGGAAGTATTTCTCAGTTGTTTTCCACAGCCTTACGGGTGGGCAGAGATGATGATGTTGGTGCTGGACATGTACTTGAGAGAAGCACAGAAGTATTCTTTTTTTTTTAATTTTGGTATCATTAATCTACAGTTACATGAAGGACATCATGTTTACTAGGCTCCCCCCTTCACCAAGTCCCCCCCACACCCCCGTTCAGTCACTGTCCATCAACATAGTAAGATGATGTAAAATCACTACTTGTCACCAAGTTCACAGTCACTGTCCTTCAACATAGTAAGATGCTGTAGAATCACTACTTGCCTTCTCTGTGTTGCACAGCCCTCCCCGTGCCCCCCCCAACACCATACATGCTAATCGCAACGCCCCCCTTCCTTTCTTCCCGCCCTTATCCCTCCCCTCCCACCCGTCCTCCCCAGTCTCTTTCCCTTTGGTAACTATTAGTCAGCACAGAAGTATTCTTATCAGGCCAAAGTAGAAAAGATCTAGCTGATGTGTGATGGCACAACTCTGTCCCACTGAATTAATGAGTCTGAGTTAATGAGCATCTGTATTTAGCTCCCTCGTGGGCCTTAACTATCCATATATCAGCTGATAAGTTCCTTGAAATGTAATATATCCTCTGATAGCCGATGGTGATAGTTAACAGAATCCATTTTCTGTGCAAAATGTGCTTTGATATTCTGTACTTGGTGTTCAGTGAAATTGTGCTTTGTGCTTTCCAGTTGATTGATAATTGATTGCATGAATTGGTCCTCTTCCAGGATGCTGGCTATGGTGGGAAGTCCTTTATTGCTTCAGAAGAAGAAGATGAGGAAGATTTTCAGATGAAGATTGATGATGAGGCAAGGAAGTACACTAATTTTTATTAGTACATACCATTTATCCTTTTTTTTAAAAAAACAGCTTTATTGTTTATTGAGGATTTTTAGAAAACCCATTTAAAGTGTACAATTTTTATATGTATATATGTTGTATATGTTTTGATGTATGTTGATACCTGTGAAATCATCACGACGAGTGTTTCTGTCACCCCCAAAAGTTTCTTCGTGCCTCTTTGAAGTCCTGTTATCATGCCTCTTCCCTTCTCTCCACCCTCCATGTCCCCTGACAACCACTGATCTGCTTTCTGTAACTATAGATTAGTTTACATTTTCTGGAATTTTAGATAATGGATTCATATAGTATGTATTCTTCTTTAAAATTGTGGTAAAATATACATAATATAAAACATACCATTTTAACCTTTAAGTGCACAGTTCAGTAGTCTTAAGTATATTCACATTGTTGTACAACCAATCTCCAGAACTCTCTTCATCATGTGAAACTGAAACTGTTACCCATTAAACAGTAACTCTCCACTCCTTCCTCCCCCAGCCTCTGACAACCGCCATTCTACTTTGTCTTTCTTTTACTACTTTTAAGTACTTCACCCAAGTGGAATCTTTAAGTATTTGTTGTTAGGTTACTGATTAATTTAATCTAGTGTAATATTCTCAAGGTTCAGCCATGTTGTAGCATGTGCCAGGATTTCCCTTTTTAAGGGTAAAAAGAATTCTGTTGTATGTGTATACCACATTTTGTTTACTCAGCCATTGATGGACATTTGTGTTGCTTTCACCTCTTGACTATTGGGAATACTGCTGCTAGGAACACAGGTGTGAAAACAACTACCCAAACCTTCCATTCTTTTGCATATATACCTAGAAATGGGATAACTCGATCATACTGTAGTTCTATTTTTAGGGTTTTTTTTTTTGAGGAACCTCCATACTGTTTTCCAAAGAAGCCGCACCATTTTATATTGCTCTCAATTGTGTAAGAGTTCCAGTTTATCCACATTTCTCAACACTTGTTATTATTGTTTCTTTGATAGTAGCCAGCCATCCTAATGGGTGTGAGGTAGTACCTCATTGTCGTTTTAATTTGCATTTCCTTAATGGTCAGTGATGTTCAGCATCTTTTCATGTGCTCGTGGGCCATCTGTATGTCATCTTTTGAGAAACAGCTATTCAAGTCCTTTGCTGATTTTTGACTCAGATTCTTTATTTTTTGTTGAGTTGTAGGAGTTCTTTATATATTCTGGATATTAACCTTTCATCAGATAAATGATATGCAAATATTTTCTCCCATTCCACAGGTTGCCTTTTCACATTGTTTTGTGTCCTTTGATACAGAGAAGTTCTAAATTTTGATGAATTCCAATGATCTAATTTTACTTTTGTAAATTGTGCTTTTATCCAAGAAATCATTGCCAAATTAAATGTCATAAAGCTTTTCCCCTATGTTTTCTTCTAAGAGTTTTATGCTTTTAGGTCTTAGATGTAGGTCTTTAATCCATTCTGAGTTAATTTTTATGTGGTGTATGGTGAAGGTCCAACTTCATTAATTTGCATGTGGATATTCTTTTTTTCCAGCACCACTGGTTGACAGTATGTATTCTTTCTTAGGTCTGTCTTTCACTCTGTACTTATGTTGAGATTAATTCAGGTTATTGTGTATATTCAAAGTTTGTTTCATTTTTATTGCTGAACAGTATTCCATAGTATGGATGTACCAGAGTTAGTTTAACTAATCACCTATCTTTAAGGATATTTTGTTGTGCCTAGTTTTTGGCTGTTAGGAGTAAACTACTATGAATATTCATGTATAAATCTCTGTGTGGATGTATGTTTCCTTTTTGCTTGGGTAAATACTTAAGAGTGGAATTACTGGGTCATGTGGTAATTCTGTGTCTAACCTTTGGAGGAACTGTCAGTCTTCTATAGTGGCTGCACCATTTTACATTTCTACCAACAGTGTATCAGGGTTTCAGTTTCTCCACATCTTTGTCAAGACTGGCTATTTTCTGATTTTTTAATTGTGGCCTTTCTAGTGCCTTGTGGTTTTAATTTGCATTTCCCTAATGGCTAAGGATGTTGAGTGTCTGCTTATTTATACACATAACATTTTTGGTCACCTGTTCATCTCTTTTTCCAATTTTAATTTTGTTTTAGTTGCTTTTCTTATTATTGGGTTTTGAAACTTATGTATGTATACTAGGTCTGAGTCCTTAAAGAGGTATGTGATTTGCAAAGATTTTCTCCGTCTTTATTTATTTATTTATTTATTTTTATTTGTTCCTTCAGTTTTTATTATATTATATTATTTTATTTTATTTATTTTATTTACTTTACTTTACTTTACTTTACTTTCATTAATCTACAATTACATGAGGAACATTATGTTTACTAGACTCCCCCATCACCAATTCCCCCGCATACCCCCAAACAAACACTGTCCATCAGTGTAGTAAGACGCTATAGAAACACTACTTGTCTTCTCTGTGTTGTACAGCCCTCCCTGTGCCTACCCCCTCCCCACCCAACCCCCGACATTATGTCTGCTAATAGTAATGAGTAATGCCCCTCTTTTATCCCCTTATCCCTTTCCCTTTGGTAACTGTTTGTCCACTCTCAGGTTCTGTGATTCTGCTGCTGTTTGGTTCCTTCAGTTTTTTTCTTTGCTCTTCTACTCCACAGATGAGTGAAATCATTTGACACTTGTCTTTTTCCGCCTGGCTTATTTCACTGAGCATGATACCCTCTAGCTCCATCCATATTGTTGCAAATGGTAGGATTCTTATGGCTGAATAATATTCTCTTGTTTATATGTACCACATCTTTATCCATTCATCTACTGATGGACACCTAAGTTGCATCCATTTCTTGGCTATTGTAAACATAGCCAGTGCTGTGATAAACATAGGGGTGCATATGTCTTTTACAAATAGGGCTGCTGCAGTCTTAGGGTAAATCCCTAGGAGTGGAATTCCTGGGTCAAGTGGTATTTCTATTTTGAGCTTTTTGAGGAACCTCCATACCGCTTTCCACAATGGTTGAACTAATTTACATTCCCACCAGCAGTGTAGGAGGGTTCCCCTTTCCCCACATCTTCACCAGCATTTGTTGTTCCTTGTCTTTTCTATGTTGTCCATCCCAACTGGTGTGAGGTGATACCTCATTGTGGTTTTAATTTGTATTTCTCTGATAACTAGCGATGCGGAGGATCTTTTCATGTGTCTGTTGGCCATGTGAATTTCCTTGGAGAACTGTCTGTTCAACTCCTCTGCCCATTTTTCAATCGGATTATTTGCTTTTTGTTTGTTGAGGTGCGTGAGCTCTTTATATATTTTGGATGTCAACCCTTTAACAGATCGGTTCGTTGAAGTAATTTATGAATATATTCTCCCATACTGTAGGATGACTTTTTGTTCTATTGGTGGTGTCCTTTGCTGTACAGAAACTTTTCAGCTTGATATAGTCCCACTTGTTCATTTTTGCTTTTGTTTCCCTTGCCCGGGAGATATGTTCTTTAAGAAGTCGCTCATGTTTATGTCCAAGAGATTTTTGCCTTTTTTTCCCTTAGAGTTTTATGGTTTCATGACTTACATTCAGGTCTTTGATCCATTTTGAATTTACTTTTGTGTATGGAGTTAGACAGTGATCCAGTTTCATTCTCTCACATGTAGCTGTCCAGTTTTGCCAGCACCAGCTGTTGAAGAGGCTGTCGTTTCCCCATTGTATATCCATGACAGCTTTATCGTGTATTAACTGACTGTATATGTTTGGGTTAATATCTGGACTCTATTCTGTTCCACTGGTCTGTGGGTCTGTTCTTGTGACAGTACCAAATAGTCTTGAGTACTGTGGCTTTGTAGTAGAGTGCGATCCCCCCTGCTTTATTCTTCCTCCTCAGGATTACTTTGGCTCTTCCGGGTCTTCTGTGTTTCCGTATGAATTTTAGAACGATTTTCTCTAGTTTGTTGAAGAATGTTGTTGGAACTTTGATAGGAATTGCATTGATTCTGTAGATTGCTTTAGGTAGGATGGCCATTTTGACAATATTAATTCTTCCTGTCCATGAGCATGAGGGATGTGTTTCCATTTATTGGTATCTTCTTTAATTTCTCTCATGACTGTCTTGTACTTTTCAAAGTATAGGTCTTTCACTATCTTTGTTAGGTTTATTCCTAGGTGTTTCATTGTTTTTGATGCAGCTGTGAATGGAATTGTTTTTCTGATTTGTCTCTCTAGTAGTTCATTGTTAGTGTATAGGAATGCCACAGATTTCTGCGTATTAATTTTGTATCCTGCAACTTTCCTGAATTCAGATATTAGGTCTAGTAGTTTTGTAGTGGATTTTAGGGTTCTTAATGTACAATATCATGTCATCTGCAAACAGGGACAGTTTAACTTCTTCTTTACCAATCTGGATGCCTTTTATTTCTTTGTGTTGTCTGACTGCTGTGGCTAGGACCTCCAGTACTATGTTGAATAGATGTGGGGAGAGTGGGCGTCCTTGTCTTGTTCCCAATCTTAAAGGAAAAGCTTTCAGCTTCTCGCTATTAAGTATGATGTTGGCTGTGGTTTTGTCATATATGGCCTTTATTATGTTGAGGTACTTGCCCTCTATACCCATTTTGTTGAGAGATTTTATAATGAATGGATGTTGAATTTGGTCAAATGCTTTTTCTGCATCTTTGGAAATGCATATGTGGTTTTGTCCTCCTTTTTGTTGATGTGGTGGATGATGTTGATGGATTTTCTAATGTTATACCGTCCTTGCATCTCTGGAATAAATCTACTTGATCATGATAGATGATCTTTTTGATGTATTTTTGAGTTCGGTTTACTAATATTTTGTTGAGTGTTTTTGCGTCTGTGTTCATCAGGGATATTGGTCTGTAATTTTCTTTTTTTGTGGTGTTTTTCCTTCTTTTTGGTATTAGAGTGATCCTCATAGAATGAGTTTATAAGTATTCCCTGTTCTTCTACTCTTTGGAAAACTTTAAGGAGGATGGGTATTAGGTCTTAACTAAATGTTTGATAACACTCAGCAGTGATTCCATCTGGTCCAGGGATTTTGTTCTTAGGCAGGTTTTTTATTACCAGTTCAATTTTGTTGCTGGTAATTGTTCTGTTCAGATTTTCTGTTTCTTTTTGGGTCAGCCTTGGAAGGTTGTACTTTTCTAGAAAGTTGTCCATTTCTTTTAGGTTACCCAATTTGTTAGCATTATTTTTTTATAGTATTCTGTAATGATTCTTTGTATTTCTTTGGTGTCTGTCTTGATCTTTCCTTTGTCATTTCTGGTTCTGTTTATGTGTGTAGACTCTTTTTTTCTTGATAAGTCTTGCTAGGGGTTTATCCATTTTGTTTATTTTCTCAAAGAACCATTTCCTGCTTTCATTGATTCTTTCTGTTGTTTTATTCTTCTCAATTTTATTTATTTCTACTCTAATCTGTATTATGTCCCTCCTTGAACTGACTTTGGGCCTCATTTATTCTTCCTTTTCTAGTTTTGTTAATTGTGAGTTTACATTGTGCATATGGGATTGATTTTCTTTGCTGAGGTAGGCCTGTATTGCAATATACTTCTGTCTTAGCACGGCCTTTGCTGCATCCCACAGACTTTGAGGTGTTGAATTATTGTTGGTATTTATCTCCATATATTGCTTGATCTCTGTTTTTATTTGGTTATTGATCCATTGGTTATTTAGGAGCATGTTGTAAAGCCTCCATGTGTTTATGAGCTTTTTCATTTTCTTTGCGTAATTTATTTCTGGTTTCATACCTTTGTGGTCTGAGAAACTGGTTTGTACAATTTCAATCTTTTTTTTATTTACCGAGGCTCTTTTTCTGGCCTAGTATATGATCTATTCTTGAAAATGTTCCATGTGCACTTGAGAAGAATGTGTATTGTGCTGCTTTTGGATGTAGCGTTCTGTTGATGTCTGTCAGGTCCGTCTGTTCAATGTATTGTTCAGTGCCTCTGTTTCCTTATTTATTTTGTATCTAATTGATCGGTCTTTTGGTGTGAGTGGTATGTTAAAGTGTCTAAAATGAATGTGCTGTATTCTATTTCCCCTTTTAATTATGTTGGCTTTTGTTTGACATATTTAGGTCCATCTGTTCTAATGTGTTGCTCAGTGCCTCTGTGTACTCATTTTCTGTCTGGTTGAGTGGTCCTTTGGAATGAGTGGTGTGTTGAAGTCTCCTGAAATGAATGCATTACATTCTATTTCTTCGTTAAATTCTGTTATCACATATGTTGGTGCTCCTGTGTTGGGTGCATAGACATTTATAATGGTTATATTCTCTTGTTGGACTGACCCCTTTATCATTATGTAATGTCCTTCTTTATCTCTTGTTACTTTCTTTGTTTTGATGTCTATTTCGTCTCATACAAGTACTGCAACTCCTGCTGTTTTCTCCCTATTAATTGCATGAAATATCTTTTTCCATCCCTTCACTTTTAGTCTCAACAGAATCCTTATAGGCAGAAAGGAGTGGCGTGATTTATTTAATGCAATGAAGCAGAAAGGCCTCAAACAAAGGGGCCCTTTGAACCAAGATTTTGTTCACTTCACTTTTAGTGCATATCTTTGGGTTTAAAGTGAATCTCTTGTATGCAGTATATAGATGGGTTTTGTTTTTTATCCATTCAGTGACTCTATGTCTTTTTATTGGTGCATTCAAACCATTTACATTTAGGGTGATTATCGATAGGTATGTACCTATTGCCTTTGTAGTCTTTAGATTCGTGGTTATCAAAGGCTCAAGGTTAACTTCCTTACTATCTAAGAGTCTAACTTAACTCACTTAATATGGTATTACAAACAGTCTAAAGGTTCTTTTTTTTTCTGTGTCTTCCTCCTCCATTCTTTATATATTAGGTGTCATATTCTGTACTCTTTGTCTATCCCTTGATTGACTTTGGGGACAGTTAATTTAATTTTGCATTTGCGTTGTAATTAGCTGTTCTACTTTCTCTACTGTGGTTTTATTACCTGTGGTGACAGCTATTAAACCTTAAGAACACTTTCATCTGTAGCAGTCCCTCCAAAATACACTGTAGAGATGGTTTGTGGGAGGTAAATTCTCTCATCTTTTGGTTGTCTGGAAATTGTTTAACCCCTCCTTCAAATTTAAGTGATAATCTTGCTGAATCAAGTAATCTTGGTTCAAAGAGCCCCTTTGTTTGAGGCCTTTCTGCTTCATTGCATTAAATAAATCACGCCACTCCTTTCTGCCTATAAGGATTCTGTTGAGAAATCTGATGATAGCCTGATGAGCTTCCCTTGTATGTGTTCTTGTTTCTCTCTCTGGCTGCTTTGAATAGTCTGTCCTTATCCTTGATCTTTGACATTTTAATTACTCTATGTCTTGGTGTTGTCTTCCTTGTGTCCCTTGTCCTGAGAGATCTGTGCACCTCCATGGTCTGAAAGACAATCTCCTTCTCCAGATTGGGGAAGTTTTCAGCAATTACCTCCTCAGAGACACTTTCTGTCCCTTTTTCTTTCTGTTCTCTTTCTGGTACCCCTATAATGCGAGTATTGTTCTGTTTCTATTGGTCACACAGTACTCTCAATATTCTTTCATTCTTAGGGATCCTTTTGTCTCTCTGTTCCTCAGCTTCTTTGTATTCCTCTTCTCTAGTTTCTATTTCATTTATTGTCTCCTCCACCATACCTAATCTGCTTTTAATACCCCCATTGTGCTCTTCAATGATTGTATCTCCGACCGGAATTCCCTCCTGAGTTCTTGAATATTTTTCTGTACCCACATAAGCATGATAATCATTTTTATTTTGAACTCTCTTTCAGGAAGATTCATGAGGTCAGTGTCATTTAAATGATCCTGAGGAGTTGTGTTAATAATTTAAATTTCAACCAGGTTCTTTTGGCATTTCGTATTTGTGTATGGGCCCCTCTTGTATCCAGAAGCTCTGCTCTGTGGAGCTGCTCAGCCCCTGAAGCAACGTCAAGGGCCGCAGGGGAGTGGTATTGGTGCCTGGGGGAGGAAACAGCTGTTTCCTGCTTCCCAGCTGCTGTGACTGTCTCCAGTGTCTGAACCAGTGGGCCAAGCACACAGGTATAAGCCTCTGTGCTTTGCGTTTGTAGTTGCTGTAAACAGATCTTCCCTCTGGCTGTCCTAACGCCAGGGTAAGGTTTGCCGGTTTGCAAGCCAGGTGGGGCTAGCTGGGAGGAATGTGCAGTTGGGTGTGTATCACCGAGGGGTTCCTTGGTGGTGCATAGCCGGCCTGGAAGCTGGAGCACCTAAAGACTGTGAAAGCTCCCAACCTGCTGGGCAGAGTGCACTCGGACAATTTTGTCCACTTTCTTTTCTCCTGAGCATTACTGCTCTGTGCAATCCTTGCCCCTTTAGAAGCCCTCTTGCTAAGGGCTTCCTTGTTAGGAAGTCTCTTAGATCGCCCACCTTTCTTTTGTCCCAGGACTGCCGGATATGGATCCCTGCTTTCCACAAGCAGCTGGAATCTCAATCTCTCCAGGAATTCTGCCTGTCTTAGTTAATCACGAGAGTACCATGCAAGCACCACGAAATGTGTGTATGTGCTCCCAGAGTAGATCAGCAGTCTCAGTCCACCACTCCCTTCCCACTCTGTTTCTCTTCCTTCCTGGCAGTGAGCTGGGGTTGGGAAAGGCCTTGGGTCCAGCTGGGCCACGGCTTTGGTACCTTACTCTGTTCTGTGAGGTTTATTCCTTTCACCAGGTTTATGCAGTTTGGCACGACCCTCGTTCCTGTTCTCCTTTCAGGATTACTCGTATTAATTATATTTTTGTATTTTATGCGGTTTTAGAAGGAAGCCTCCGTCTCACCTCTCATGCCTCCATCTTTAATCCTCTCCTCCTTGATCACTTTCTAGGTAATCATTTGTAGTCTTAACTAGTCTGCATGGAGAAACACATTCCCCTACTCTTAATTTCCTTACTGTTTTGTGGGATTTCTAAAAGGTATTCAGGATTCCAGGAGAGAGAGGACAGACCGTTTTGAGCAAACCAGTGGCAGAGGTGAAATGGACTCTGATTCAATGCTCCTGGGGTTGGGGCTAGTGTTTTGTAAAGCATGATTTATCATCTAATCATGAAAATATGTGGGTCATTCTAAAGAAGTAATTGGACAGTCAAATGCAGTTGTCAGTCTAACTTTTGTGCATCACGAGGATGGGGGCAACACCATCTCTGAGAACTCTCAGGGAAGCCCAACGAATATTGGAGTGAAGGATACCACTGTTCCACATATTCCTTCTTCTAAAGGCTGAAATCTTAACTTCTATTTAAAATCATGATTTAATTACCATAGAAAAGAAGAACAGCAAGCTCTGAGCCCTGGGCAGCTTTATGTAGCAATTGGTTTTTGTGGATAGTTTACAAAAGCATCAAATTGTGTTACTGTAATTGATCCAACTTTCTATCATGGCTAGACATAGAGCAAATGTGCTCCATAACCCTTAGAATCTTTTTCTATATGTCAGGTTCACACAGCTCCTTGGAACACTACAAGGGCCTTCATTGCTGCCATGAAGGGCAAGTGTCTCCTGGAGGTGACTGGGATGGCAGATCCCACAGGGTGTGGTGAAGGGTTCTTGTATGTGAAGATTCCAAACAAACCAACATGGCAGAAGGTGAGAGTGTCTGAATTTCTGTAGGATGAGAATCAAGGAAGAAAGAAAGGAAGGTTAAGGAGTCGTGATGAATAGGATGCATGATCTAGGAAGCAGTTAAGTTGACAGGATGATTTAAGTGGCTACTACAAGGAATTCAGCTCTCTAGGATTCTTACCCGTTTTGTTGTATTTTGTTTTTGACGTAGGATGATAAGGAGCCTCAGTCAGTGAAGAAAACATTGACAGGAACAGATGCAGATCTCTGTCACCTCTCTCTGAAAAATGACAAGCAACTTCTTCGTAAACTCGGTGTGCTTGAGGAAAAGCTGAGTGTGGAAAAGGAAAACGTAGAGGCTCCTAGGGGCTTTGCACAAGGAGGGAAGAGCTAGTAGGCAGATGTAAGAAACTGTCTGGAGGATTTTGTGGTGTAAGTTGTGGGGGCCTGGGTCTTGGGTACTTTTTCAGGAGTTAATTCTAAAGCTTTCTGTTTAAAATATTTTGGGTGTTGTTTTTTTGGTCTAGCTCTCTAACCATGTGTCTTGGTTTGCTCTTTGAAATCCCTGAATAATTGGTGTGTGTGTGTGTGTCTCTCTTGTAGATTAAAAAGTTTTCCTGCTGGGAAGTGATTGATGCAGTACGCACAATGTTAACAGAACAGGCCGGCTCTGGAGAGGGACCCATGAGTAAATTTGCTCATGGATCAAGGTTTTCTGTGGCTGAACATCAAGAGCGTTACAAAGAGGAATGTCAGCGCATCTTTGACCTGCAGAACAAATGTGTTTTAGTGCTGCAGAAAATCCAATCTGGAAAAGTGGGGGAGTCCAAGACACTATTTTATAAAGGAGAAACCTAACTATGTTTTAGTCACACCTAATAATATAACTAGGTAGTAAGGTATCTGGAGATTTCAGGATGGCATCTGTTCATATACTGCTAGAGTACCTACTTTATTCAAAGCAACTTGGCAAAGGTTTTGAATGGCAAGTGGTGCTAGGTTTGAGCTCTGGGTTCCATGGCAACTTTTATACAGTGGTGATAGGGGACAGGAAGTTGTATGTTCTCTGAAGGCTTACTGTTGAGAGGATGGTAATGCCCTAATTCAGAATGACCAATAATATATTGATGTGTTTCTCAGGGTCTCTCCAGGAATTCTGAAAGAGTTGTGCTATTTCGTATTTCAAACTTGCCTTGTTCTCTAAATGTCTAGGAAAACTTGTAAAGCTTTTCCGTTAAGGGCCCCATATCTTAGTGGATTTTGGGTCTTGTTTTTAAGGCTGACTTCCCAATTTCCTACTGTAGCCTCAAACTGTTTCTTCAGCTCTTTGTAAACTTTTGTATTTCCCCTTGTGTTAATTTAAGATTGTTTTTTTTCTCTTTTTAGGGTTTTGTCATCAAATGAAGTCTTATCAACTGACACAGATAGCAGCTCAGCTGAAGGCAGTGACTTTGAAGAAATGGGAAAGAACATCGAGAACATGTTGCAGAATAAGAAAACCAGTTCTCAGCTATCACGTGAACGGGAGGAGCAGGAGCGGAAGGAACTACAGAGGATGTTATTGGGTGAGGGTAGTGGCTTCACAGACAGACGAGAAAGATTAAAAAGTATAAATAACTGCAAACTAATCACTGAGGCAATGCTGGAGGCAGCAGATGTAGGGATGAGTGTAGAAAGATGACCTGTAGATGAGGTAAGAAAGATGACTGCAAACTGGACTCTAGGTTGTGGGGCATAGATGGAGGAGATGCTATCAGTCCACTGCTGTCTCTGCATCAGGCCTGGCCAAGCCAGGCTGTCAGTGCTGTCCATCAAGTGAGCTTTCTGGGCATTCTTCGTAAAGGGTAAGAGTTTTTAATACAGAATCTGAATGAATTTGGGGGTTGGTTCTTGAACCCTCTGCAATCAGTATGTCAAATTCTGTGCAAATGTGCCTTTTCTGAGATCATCCATGGCTTTCAGACGATTTTCAGAAGAGTCTGAGCCCCTAAAAAGAGCTAAAAAACCACCAGCCAAAAATTGCAGAAGTTGAGCGTGAAGGGTGATAGTGGCCTGAAGTGGTGTGGGATATATATGGACTTTGGAAATGAAAAGAGGAAAAAAAAACAAGCTGACTTTGAGATTTCTCTCTGGGCTTGCTAGGAAGATGGTGGTACCATTGATTAAAGTAGCAAATTTCAAAGAAAGAAGCAGGTTTAACACGGGGAGGTGTGGAGTTTGAGGTCCCCATGCCACTACCTAGTGTAGATGGCAAGCAGGCAACTGAAAAGTTGGATGTAGATACAGAGAGAGAATAAAGGCTGAAGATGAAGGTTTACATAACTGTTCTCACTCATAGTAGTCTTTTCCTTTGTTTCCTCCTCTTTGTAAAAGCTTTGTGTAATTTTGTTGTTTTGACTACATTATAAAGATGTAATAAAGCCTCTTCACCAGTGTGGTCCTGGATCAGCTGTATCTACATCACATGGGAGCTTGTTAGAAATGCAGAAATCTCAGGGCTCACCACAAACCTACTGATTAGATTCTGTGTTTTAACAAGATCCTCAGGTGATTCCCACTCATTCATAATTAAAGTTTGAGACGGATACTCTGGACTTGTTTCTGTGGTGCATGGGTACTTTTTTTTTTTATTAAGGTATCCTTGATATACAATCTTATGCTCAGGTTTCACATGAGCAACATTGTGGCTACTACATTCCCCTCATTAAGTCCCCACCACATGTCCCATTACAGTCACTGTCCATCAGCATAGTAAGATGCTATAGAGTAATTACTTGCCATCTTTGTGCTATATACTTCCTTCCCCGTGCCCCCCACTACATTCGGTGCACTAATCATAATGCCCCTTAATCCTCTTACACTCCCTTCGCACCGACACTCCCCAGTCCCTTTCTCTTTGGTAACTGTTAGTCCATTGCTGTTTTGTTCCTTTTTGCTTTGTTGTTATATTCCACAGGTGAATGAAATCATTTGGTACTTGTCTTCAGCTGGCTTATATCACTGAGCATATACCCTATAGGTCTGTCCATGATGCAAATGGTAGGATTTGTTTTCTTCTTATGGCTAAATAATATTCCATTGTGTATATGAACCACACCTTCTTTATCCATTTATCTACTGATGAGCACTTAGGTTGCTTCCATAGGTTGGCTATTGTATGTTATATTGTGCTGTGATAAACATCAGGGAGCAAAGGCCTTTTTTATTTTTTATTTTGGTATAATTAATCTACAATTACATGAGGAACTTTATGTTTACTAGACTCCTTCCATCACCAAATACCCCCACATACCCCATTACAGACACTGTCCATCAGCATAGTAAGATGGTGTAGAATCACTACTTGTCTTCTCTGTGTTGTACAGCCCTCCCCATTTCTGCCCTCCCACATTATACATGCTAATCATAATGCCCCCATTCTTTTCCCCACCCCTTATCCCTCCCTTCCCACTCATCCTCCCCAGTCCCTTTCCGTTTGGGAACTGTTAGTCTGTTCTTGGTTTCTGTGAGTCTGCTGCTGTTTTGCTCCTTCAGATTTTTTCTTTGTTCTTATACTCCACATATGAGTGAAATCATCTGATACTTGTCTTTCTCCACCTGGCTTATTTCACTGAGCATAATACTCTCTAGCTCCATCCATGTTGTTGCAAATGATAGGTTTGTTTTCTTATGGCTGAATAATATTCCATTGTGTATATGTACCACATCTTGTTTATCCATTCATCTACTGATGGACACTTAGGTTGCTTCCATTTCTTGGCTATTGTAAATAGTACTGCGATAAACATACGGATGCATCTGTCTTTTTCAAACTGTGCTGTGGCATTCTTAAGGTAAATTCCTAGTAGTGGAATTCTTGGGTCAAATGGTATTTCTATTTTGAGTTTTTGATTAACCTCCATACTGCTTTCCACAATGGTTGAACTAATTTACATTCCCACCAGCAGTGTAGGAGGGTTCCCCTTTCTCTAAAACCTCGCCAACATTTTTTGTTGTTTGTCTTTTGGATGGTAGCCATCCTTACTGGTGTGAGGTGATACCTCATTGTGGTTTTAATTTGTATTTCTCTGATGACTAGGGAAGTGGAGCATCTTTTCATGTGTCCGTTGGCCATCTGAAATTCTTCTTTGGAGAACTGACTGTTCGGCTCCCCTGCCCATTTTTTAATTGGATTATTAGCTGTTTGTTTGTTGAGGTGCGTGAGCTCTTTATATATTTTGGATGTCAACCCTTTATCGGACCTGTCATTTATGAATATATTCTCCCATACTGTAGGATGACTTTTTGTTCTATTGGTCGTGTCCTTTGCTGTACAGAAGCTTTTCAGCTTGATATAGTCCCACTTGTTCATTTTTGCTTTTGTTTCCCTTACCTGGGAGATATGTTCATGAAGAAGTCGCTCATGTTTATGTCCCTGAGATTTTTGCCTATGTTTTCTTCTAAGAGTTTTATGGTCTCATGACTTACATTCAGGTCTTTGATCCATTGTGAATTTACTTTTGTGTATGGGGTTAGACATTGGTCCAGTTTCATTCTCTTACATGTAGCTGTCCAATTTTGCCAACACCAGCTGTTGAAGAGGCTGTCATTTCCCCATTGTATGTCCATGGCTCCTTTATCGTATATTAATTGACCATATATTTTTGGGTTGATATCTGGACTCTGTATTCTGTTCCATTGGATTGTGGGTCTGTTCTTGTACCAGTACCAAATTGTCTTAATTACTGTGGCTTTGTAGTAGAGCTTGAAGTTGGAAAGCGAGATTTCCCCTTGCTTTATTCTTCCTTCTCAGCATTGCTTTGCCTATACTGGGTCTTTTGTGGTTCCATATGAATTTTAAAACTATTTGTTCCAGTTCGTTGAAGAATGCTGTTGGTATTTTGATAGGGATTGCATTGAATCTGTAGATGGCTTTAAGCAGGATGGCCAATTTAGCAATATTAATTCCTAGCCAAGGGCATGGGATGAGTTTCCATTTGTTAGTGTTCTCTTTAATTTCTCTTAAGAGTGTCTTGTAGTTTTCAGGGTATAGGTCTTTCACTTCCTTGTTTAGGTTTATTCCTAGGAATTTTATTCCTTTTTTGATGCAATTGTGAGTGGAAATGTTTTCCTGATTTCTCTTTCTGCTAGTTCATCATTAGCATGTAGGAAAGCAACAGATTTCTGTGTATTAATTTTGTATCCTGCAACTTTGCTGAATTCTGATATTAGTTCTAGTAGTTTTGGAGTGGAATCTTTAGGGTTTTTATGTACAAAATCATGTCATCTGCCAATAGTGACAGTTTGACTTCTTCTTTGCCAGTCTGAATGCCTTGTATTTCTTTGTTTTGTCTGATTACCATGGCTAGGACCTCCCGTACTATGTTGAATAACAGTGGGGAGACTGGGCATCCCTGTCTTGTTCCCGATCTCAGAGGAAAAGCTTTCAGCTTCTCGCTGTTTTGAGTATGATGTTGTCTGTGGGTTTGTCATATATGGCCTTTATTATGTTGAGGTACTTTTCCTCTATACCCATTTTTTGGAGAGCTTTTAATCATGAATGGACGTTGAATTTTGTCAAATGCTTTTTCAGTGTCTATGGAGATGATCATGTGGTTTTTGTCCTTTTTGTTGATGTGGTGGATGATGTTGATGGATTTTTGAATGTTGTACTATACTGGATTCCCAGAGATAAATACCACTTGACTATGGTGTATGATCCTTGTGATGTATTTTTGAATTTGGTTTGCTAATATTTTGTTGAGAATTTTTGCATCTATGTTCATCAGAGATATTGGCTTGTAGTTTTCTTTTTCTGTGGGGTGTTTGCCTGGTTTTAGTATTAGAGTGATGCTGGCTTCATAGAATGTTTGAAAGTATTCCCTCCTCTTCTGTTTTTAGGAAAACATTAAGGAGAATGGGTATTATATCTTCTCTATATGTCTAATTCAACAGTGAATCCATCTGGCCCAGGAGTTTGGTTCTTGGGTAGTGTTTTGATGGCTGATTCAATTTTGTTGCTGGTAATCAGTCTGTTTAGATTTTCTGTTTCTTCCTTGGTTAACCTTGGAAGGTTGTATTTTTCTAGGAAGTTGTCCATTTCTTCTAGGTTTTCCAGCTTGTTAGCATATAGATTTTCATAGTATTCTCTCATGATTCTTTGTATTTCTGTGGGGTCCGTCATGATTTTTTCTTTCTCATTTCTGATTCTGTTGATGTGTGCAGTTTCTCTTTTTCTCTTAGTTAGTCTGGCTGGGGGGTTATCCATTTTGTTTACTTTCTCAGAGAACCAGCACTTGGTTTCATTGAGTCTTTTCTATTGTTTAATTCTTTCCATTTTATTTTTTCTCTGATCTTTATTATGTCCCTCCTTCTGCTGACTTTGGGCCTCATTTGTTCTTCCTTTTCCAGTTTCAATAATTGTGACTTTAGACTCTTCATTTGGGATTGTTCTTCCTTCCTTAAATGGGACTGGATTGCTATATACTTTCCTCTTAGCTTTCCTGCATCCCACAGAAGTTCGGGCTTTGTGCTGTTGTCATTTGTCTCCATATATTGCTGGATCTCTGTTTTAATTTGCTCATTGATTCATTGATTATTTAAGAGCATGTTGTTAAGCCTCCCTGTGATTGTGAGCCTTTTTGTTTTCTTTGTACAATTTATTTCTAGTTTTATACCTTTGTGGTCTGAGAAACTGGTTTGTACAATTTCAATCTTTTTTGAATATACCGAGGCTTCTTTTGTGGCCTAGTATGTGGTCTATTCTGGAAAATGTTCCATGAGCACTTGAGATGAATGTCTGTTCTGCTGCTTTTGGGCGTAGATTTCTGTCAAAGTCTGTTAGGTCCAACGGTTCTAATGTGTTGTTCAGTGCCTCTCTCTCCTTACTTATTTTCTTCCTGGTTCATCTCTCTTCAGAGTGAGTGGAGTGCTGTAAGTCTCCTAGAATGAATGCATTGCATTCTATTTCCCTCTAATTCTGTTAGTATTTCTTTCACATATGTATGTGCTCCTGTTTTCGGTGCATAGATATTTTTAATGCCTTTATCTTCTTGTTGGATTGACCCCTTTATCATTATGTAATGCCCTTCTTTTTCTCTTGTGACTTTCTTTGTTTTGAAGTCTATTTTGCCTGCTACAAGTACTGCATCTCCCGCTTTTTTCTCCCTATTAGTTGCATGAAATATCTTTTTCCATCCCTTCACTTTTAGTCTGTGTATATCTTTGGCTTTAAAGTGAGTCTCTTTTATGCAGCATGTAGATGGGTCTTGTTTTTTAATCCATTCTGTGATTCTGTGTCCTTTGATTGGTACATTCAGTCCATTTACATTTAGGGCGATTATCGATAGGTATGTGCTTATTGCTATTGCAGGCTTCAGATTCATGGTTACCAAAGGTTCAAGGATAACTTCCTTAAGAGTCTTAACTCACTTAATATGCTATTAGAAACACAATCTAAAGGTCCTTTTTTTTCCCTCCTCCTTTGTCTTCCTCCTCCATTCTTTATATATTAGGTATCATATTTGGTACTCTTTGGCTATCCATTGAATGACTTTGGATGTAGTTCAGTTAATTTTGCATTTGTTTAGTACTTAACTGTTCTACTTTCTTTACTGTGGTTTTATTACCTCTGGTAACAACTATTAAACCTTAGGAACACTGCCATCTGTAGCAGTCCATCCAAAATACACTGTAGAGATTGTTTGTGGGAGGTAAATTCTCTCAGCGTTTGCTTTTCTGGAAATTGTTTAATCCCTCCTTCAAATTTAAATGATAATTTTGCTGGATAAAGTATTCTTGGTTTGAGGCCGTTCTGCTTCATTGCATTAAATATATCATGCCACTCCCTTCTGGCCTGTACGGTTTCTGCTGAGAACTCTGATGATAGCTTGATGGGCCTTCCTTTGTATGTGATCTTATTTCTCTGTATGGCTGCTATTAATAGTCTGTCCTTTTCCTTGATCTTTGACATTTTAATTACTCTATGTCTTGGTGTTGTCTTCCTTGGGTCCCTTGTGCTGGGAGATCTGTGCACCTCCATGGCCTGAGAGACTATGTCCTTACCCAGATTGGGGAAGTTTTCAGCAATTATCTCCTCAAGACAGTTTCTATCCCTTTTTCTCTCTCTTCTTCTTCTTGTACCCCTATAAGGCAAATATTGTTCCGTTTGGATTGGTCACACAGTTGTCTCTATATTCTTTCATTCTTAGGGATCCCTTTTTCTCTCTGTGCCTCAGCTTCTTTGTATTCCTCTTTTCTAGTTTCTATTTCATTTATCGTCTCCTCCACCGTATCTAAACTGCTTTTAATAGCTTCCACTGTGGTCATCAACGATTGCATCTCCCACCAGAATTCATTCCTGAGATCTTGAATATTTTTCTGTACCTCCATGAGCACGTTAATGATTTTTATTTTGCTCTCTGTTTCAGGAAGATTCATAAGGTCGATGTCATTTAAATCTTTCTCAGGTGTTGTCTTTATAATTTTACTTGGAACCAGGTTCCTTTGGCGTTTCATATTTGTATATGGTGCTCTCTAGTACCCAGAAGCTCTGTTGTTTGGAGCTGCTCAGCCCCTGAAGCAATGTCAGGGGTTGCAGGGGAATGATATTGGTGCCTGGGGGGAGGAAAGAGCTTTTTCCTGCTTCCCAGCTGCTATGCCTGTCTCCACTGCCTGAACCAGTGGGCCGAGTACACAGGTGAAAGTGTCTATGCTTTGCGTCTGTAGTTGATGTAAACAGATCTCCCTCTGTCTGGCCTAACGCCAGAGTTGGGTTTGCCAGTTTGCAAGTCAGGTGGGGCTGGCTGGAAGAAAGGCGCACTTGGGTGCGTACCACCGAGGGGGTCCTTGGTGGTGCGTAGCCAGCCAGGAAGCTGGAGCACCTAAAGACTGAAAGCTCCCAACCTGCTGGGCAGAGTGCACCCAGACAATTTTGTCTACTTTCCTTTCTCCTGAGCAGTAAGCTCTGTGCAATCCTTGCCCCTTCAGCAGCCCTCTTGCCAAGGGTTTCCTTGTTAGGAAGCTTCTCAGACTGCCCACCTTTCTTTTGTCACCAAGCAGCTGGGTAAGGATCCCTACTTTCCACAAGCGGCTGGAACCTCAGTCTCTCCAGGAATTCTGCCGGTCTTAGCTTTCCAACCTCCTAATTGTGGGAGTACCCTGCAAGCACCATAAAATGTAGGTTTGTGCTCCCAAAGTAGGTCTCTGGAGTTAGGTCTTCAGCAGTCCCAGGCCTTCATTCCCTCTCTGCTCCATTTCTCTTCCTCCTGCTGGTGAGGTGGGGTGTTGTAAGGGCCTTGGTCCCGCTGGGCCACAGTTTTGGTACATTATCCTGTTCCGGGAGGTCTGCTCTTTTCTCCAGTTGTATGCAGTCTGGTGTAGTCCTGTGTCCTATTGGTCTTTCAGGATTTCTTGTATTTATTATATGCGGCTTTAGGAGGAAACCCCTGTCTCACCTCTCACACTGCCATCTTTAATCCTCCTTCCTGAAGTTCTTCTTTGGGGAAGTGTCAGTTCAGATCCTTTGCCCATTTTTTAATTGGGTTAGTTGCTTTTTGTGTGTTAAGGCGGGTGGGTTCTTTATATATTTTGGATGTTAACTCCTTTTCTCATACGTCATTTATGAATATATTCTCCCATACTGTAGGATGCCTTTTTGTTCTACTCATGGTGTCCTTTGCTGTACAGAAGCTTTTTAGTTTGAAGTACTCCTACTTCTTCTTTTTTGCTTTTGTTTCCCTTGCCTGAGGAGATGTGTTCATAAAAAAGTTACTCATGTTTATATTCAAGAGAGTTTTGCTTATGTTTTTATCTAAGTTTTATGGTTTCATGACTTCATTCAGATCTTTGATCCATTCAGGTTTACTTTTGTGTATGGAGTTAGACAGTAATCCAGTTTCATTCTTTTAGATATGGCTGTCCAGTTTTGCCAGCACCATCTGTTGAAGAGGCTGTCATTTCCCTATTGTATGCCCATGGCTCCTTTATCGTATATTAATTGGCCATATATGTGTGGGTTTATATCTGGGCTCTCTGTTCTCGTCTATTGATCTATGGCTCTGTTCTTATGCCAGTAGCAGATTGTCTTGATGACTTTGGCTTTGTAGTAGAGCTTGAAGTTGGGAAGCGTAATCCCCCCTGCTTTATTCTTCCTTCTAAGGATTACTTTGGATATTTGGTTTCTTTTGCGATTCCATATGAATTTTAGAGCTATTTGGTCCAGTTCATTGAAAAATGCTGTCAGTATTTTGATAGGGATTTCATTGAATCTGGGTACTTTTCTTACGATGATCATCAGCTGTTTCCTGCTTTGACTTTTCTCTTGTGCTATTCAGAGGAATGAGATTATACCTCTTGCTGCTCTGTCCCCTATAACAACATGTAGTTTTTGGAGAACTTTTCAGATTTTGTACTTATAAAAACAGGAACATTGATGGTGGTAAAGTGAAGTCATGAAAAGACGAATCAGTGTATTTGGGGGGCTGGTGGTGACTTTGGTTCTTTCTGTAGAGCCATGGTTTTGTGGCATGTAGAGCTTCAGTGTCTCTACCCAATCCCAAGAAAATGGCTCTTTGAGTCATAGGGGTAGTTTGTCGAAATCTATTTCTGCCTTGCAGCAGCAGGCTCAGCAGCAGCAGGAAACAATCACAGAGACAATGACACAGCTTCTGTGACTAGCCTGAACTCTTCTGCCACTGGCCGTTGTCTTAAGATTTATTGCACATTTCGAGATGAAGAAGAGAGAGAGTATGTTCACTGTGAGACAGTTAAAAAGGCAGCTGTCATCGATGCCTGTGTGTATACAGAACACAAAAGATGAGGAATTCATGTGAGTTTAATTCACCACTGTGGTGTGGTAAGGAGAATGAGAAGAATGGTGGGGAATTGGGGTAAGGGTGGGTGCTTGAGTTTTAGAAACTGTTTTCTGAACCGTTTTCCCTAGAAATCTATTAACTGGGAGCAGTCTTGTGTTCATTTACATCTTTGGGTTTGAAGCCAAAGATCACAGGGAGAACTCCAAATGTGCCACCAAAAAGGCATGCTTTCAGTTCCCCCTGGGTCCTTCGCATTTTAGTTGGTTGGTTGTTAAAAATATTAGGGTTTACTCACAACTTCTCATTCTGGGAGAGAGGCCTCTGTGCCTGCGCAAGGCTGATGATTAAGGGAAATGCGAATGCCAGGTAGTCACTTGTTTTTCCGTCTGGATGGATTACTTTAGTTTTGAGATGTTCAGCTAATAGAATTGTCTTGTTGGTTAAAGTGCTCATGGTTCTGTGATATTTTTCTCTTTGTTATTAGTCGAAAATTTGCCCTTTTTGATGAGCAGCATCGAGAAAAGATGCGAAAACAACGGCGCAGGATTCAAGAGCAGCTGAGGCGGCTTAAGAGGAACCAGGAAAAGGAGAAGCTTAAGGGCCCTCCTGAGAAGAAGCGCAAAAAAATGAAGCCGCGTCCTGACCTAAAAGTAAGTATGATGTGTGTGGGCATGATCATAAAGAAGAAAGCAAACCTTTCCCTTTAGCTTCTCGTATCCTCCCTTACTGGGAACGAGGGCAGTGTCATGGAAAGCTAGTTTCAAATGATGTGGCTGCTTGGGTGTTAACAGTACTGGTGTGACTGATACTGATAACACCAATTTGGTGCCCTTGGGGGTAATTTTGTACTTTGTCTGTTGGAAGAATTTTCTAGGAGTCGAGGTAGGTTCGGTAGATTTTTTTTACATGCACATTCATGTACTTAGATACATATTTACACACACACGTATCTTATTTTTAAATTGTACAAATTAACAGAAGCAACAGAGAAAAACACAATACGGGTTGCTTTGCAAAACCCAGATAGGAATGCAGATGGTACTGTACAATGTAGCTGTAATATGACTCATAAAATGAGGCAACTATGGTACAATGGAAAGAGCCATGGACTTGGAAACAAGATCTGGACTCAGGTTCTGGTTCTACCATTTGATAGCTCTGTGACCGTAACCACTTCAAGCCTATTTTCTATAAAATGACACCTGTCCCACAGTGTTGTTGTATTAAGTGACCTAATGCATGGGAAGCACTTTATAAACTGTAAAATTCTTGACAGATATAAACTGCTGTTATGTGTACTGAGGTCATTAGTATTTTAGTGTTTCTTTCTTGTAGGTGATATGATATAAACGTGACACAGTACTGACCTCATTTTTTCTTATTAAGGTATTATTGATATATGAAGGTTTCACTTGAAAAACAATCTGGTTACTACATTCACCCATATTGAGTCTCCCCCATACCCCATTGCAGTCACTGTCCATCAGTGTATTAAGATGCCACAGAGTCACTGCTTGTCTTCTCTGTGCTACACTGAGTACCGACCTCATTTTATAGATGAAACTGAGGTCAGTTTCAAAACTGAGATGGAGACTTGGTATTACTGAGCCTTTTCCTTTCGGCTCACAATATACCCATGCCAGCTGCCTATGCGGCTGCATGCAGCCTTGGGCCAGCCTTGGGCTTCCAGCAGCCTTTCTCCTGCACGTTTGACATTATCAGTGTTTACAGCTTAAACTGGGAGTGAAAATCCTCTCCCTTTTCTTCCTTACCTGATTTATAAAGAAATGATCGGTCTCTGTATTTCATTTTATTTTTAATGTATCAGTTCCATACATGCACTTTTGTCTAGTGCTTTATGTTGAAAGGCCTATAACAATTCTATTAGAAAAAAGTTCTGAACCTGCCTTTGTTTCTCTCCTGGCTCGCATATATTTTTTAACACTAGCATGCAGCCTACTTACTCCTGTCATGTTGATACTTTTCTTTTGCAGCAGAAATGTGGGGCTTGTGGTGCCATTGGGCACAGGAGGACAAACAAATTCTTCCCCCTCTATTATCAAACAAATGCCCCACCTTCCAACCCTGTTGCCGTGACTGAGGAGCAGGAGAAGGAGTTGGAAAAGACAGTCATTCATAATGATAATGAAGAACTTATCAAGGTTGAAGGGACCAAGATTGTTTTGGGGAAACAGCTAATTGAGAGGTAAGGGAAAGCAGATCTGTTGGAGGCTGATGATATTGATGGGTGGCAGGGGTGGATGTGATGTGTTTTCTGCAGTTAACATTGATGGATTTTCCTCAGTAATTGTTGCCAGTAACGAAAACTAGTCTTTTGTCATGAAGCACTCAGGTTCCACTAATTACCGTTGGATGTGCTACCGAACTTTCCTGAGTCTCAGTTTCCTTATTTACAAAAGAGTTCTACCCATACCAGGGTACCTATGAAGATAAACTGAGAGGGACTATATAGAACATGTAGAACAGTGCCTGGCATATAATAGATGCTCTTCCTATTCTACTTGCCAGCACTGGTAATATTCTTAAGGTCCCTAACCACAGTATTCTGATAGTGAACCATCCAAATAGATCAAGGAGACATAAACAATGCTTGTATGTACCTGTCTCTTGCCCTCAGAGAATTTGATATTGATAATCAAGTGGAGAAGTTTTTAATGAAAAAAGATTTTCCCCCTAACTTTATAGTTTGAAATTGGAAACCTACAGAAAGTTGGAAGAAGAATACAGTATACTAGTCCTCTAAACTCACCAACTGTTAAAACTTGTCACATTTGCTTCATCTTAAATCTAAACCGTTTTTTTCCTGAACCATTTGGAAGTAAGTTGCTGGCATCATGACATTTTAGTCATGAACTCTTTCACACACATCTTCTAATAAGGACATTCCATGATACTGTTATTACAGCTAAGAAAATGAACACTGATTAAGTCATATCTGATATTCAGTATTCAGATTTTCCTGGTTGTCTCAATGCTCTATTGCATATCCTCTCTTCCCCTCTGCACGATCCAATCCCAGTTCAAACATTAAGCGTTTTGAGTGTCTCAATCTAGAACTGTCCTCTGCACCTGTTTTGTTTTTCATGTCATGTCTTTGGCGAGGTTAGTGCACAGGTGATATTATGTACTTACTACACCACATCAGGAAGCACATTATGTCAGGTTTTCTCATGATTTTTGATCTTGTTAAAGTGATCCCTCAGATCCCTCTGTAATAAATATGTGTTTTTCCCTTTGTAATTAATAAGAGGGTGAATAATCTGTTCCCAAACAATCTTTCTCTTAGTAGGTTTAGCATTGATGATCATTGCTTAACTCAATTGTTATGTTAGGAGTTGCAAAACAGTGGTTTTTATATGTAGCGTTCTTCCCGCGTTAACTGGCATGCTCTAAAGAAGAGCTTTCCCTCCCTTTTGTTTGAGTATTACTATGGATTCTGAAATTCTTTCCTTTGTAAGCTTAATGTCTTGTAACTCATTAACATCATTATTAATTTTGATGTTCATACTGTCTTAAACTTGACCTCTTCCAGGTAGATCCTTTGTCCTTTTGAAATGACCCTATAAATCTTTGAGAACTTCTTGTCTTTCTGACACAAGATGTTCTAGGCTGTCGTGAAATTTCCCTGTCCAAGACCTAGAGTCAGCCAGTTTTCCAAGGAGCCGTGGTTCCTTTTATTAGGGAATGGTATTTAGAAAACCAAGATCTAGATGTTAGGTATGCTCATTGCCACTAAGATATCATTGCTTCTAGGCTCTTAGTAGACAGAACTAGGAAGTGTACATATATCTGTAAATCACAACTTCATTATGATACCTCTAATTCAGATTGTATCTATGGATTCTTCTTCATCTTCCCCCATCCCATATTTGTATCCTTCCTGTCATTCCCAACATCAACATATTTATTCATTTTCTCTATTCTTAATATAGTTTGAGAATTACAATACTAATACCTCTAATAACAACAAATATATGAAGTAGATTCATGGTGTTTTCTGTAGTTTGTTGTCCTTGGACTGTATGTCACTGAAGTTGTGCAGTCAGGGTATGATACTCAAAATGTATTCGAATCCTTTTTTGTGTGTAATTTCTTTATGAATTTGATATAGTTATATTCATTTGTTTTTTTATTGAGGTAAAATTGGTATATGACATCATATAAGTTTCAGGTGTACAACATTCTAACTTGATATTTATATCATGATCACCACCATAAGTCTCGTTCCCATCTATCACCATACAGTTTGTTCCTGTTTCTATTAAGTTGTGGGATCTTTTTTCCATCCTTGTTGATTTATGTTTTTGGTATCTGTAACAGTCATGTTTTGCAGCACATTAGAAAAGGAGAATGTAGTATCTTGATCCCATACAATGGAAGGGAAGAAGGTGGGTTTTTAATGACTGAGGGAAAACAAACTTCTTTTTCTTTTCAAACCACTTTTTAATACCATTCATGTTTCCATTCTGAGTAACTTAAGTTTCCTAAGACTTTAACCCTAAAAATGTTGGAGCTGGAAGGATTCCTGGAATTCCTTTAGCGTAGTTCCCTTATCTTCCAAAAAGGAAAGTGAGGTGAAGTTACAGCTTGCCTAGTTCTTTATTAATTTGGAGATCCTATAAGGCCTTGGCTGATCTGAGCCTTAGAATACAGATGTCTAGCTTTTGGTTTGACTTTTTCCCCCCAGGCTTTTGCTCTGGTACTTTGGACATTTTCATTGTAGTTGCTTTTTTCCTGGCAACTAGAAATAGGGACCGCACACTGTGAAAGTGTTATTGATTGCAGTGCAGATGAAGTTCGCAGAAAATCTCTGGTTCTCAAGTTCCCTAAACAGCAATTTCCTCCAAAGAAGAAACGGCGAGTTGGAACCACTGTTCACTGTGACTATTTGAATGTCAGTATTTGTATTGCTTCTTTAGGACCAGATGGGGTTCGTATTGATTCCCCCTACCCTCTAAGCCATGGCCGTGGCACATCCTTAGATTCTCCTTTTGGCTTTGCCCTGAAAACTATGTGTAGTGTTTGTTACAAGATTTTCAAACTATATTTATCTAGCTAGAAAGCATTGGGTTTTTCAAATATGAAGAAACATTCCGGGATGATGGTGCTCAAGATGGCAGCATGAGTAGAGCGGTGGAAATATCCTCCCGAAACCATATATATTTTGAAAATATAGCAAATACAACTATTCCTAAAAGAGAGTCCAGAAGATACAGTACAACAGCCAGGTTACATCTTCATCTGTGAGAGCTCAGCATCTCATGAAAAGGGTAAGATTCAAAGCCGTGACCTGGCAGGATCTGAGCCCTCCCACCACCCCAGCTCACTGGTAGGAGGAAAAGAATCAGTGGGGAGGGAGTGGAAGCACAGGGCTGCTAAATAACCAGCCCTAGTAATCTGCACCAGGAGCACAGACACACATTGCATGGTGTACTGGATATTAGAGAAACGGAAAAGTAAAGTCCGAGACCGAGTCTGCGAGCGGGTCCCCACAGCCGGCTCTCCTGGGACAAAAGAAAAGCAGGTGCTTTAAAAGTCCTAAAGAGACAGTGGTTTAACAGGTAGACAAAATCGTCCCAGCACATGCATCCAAGCAGACTGGGAATCTTAAGGAACGTCAGACACCCTAATCCACTGGGTGGCAATGTGGTTCCAAAGCCCCTCATGGCAATAAGCAGGGTGCCGTTCGTTCCCCTCCACCGGCACTGCAAGGAAGTGGCTGCAGACCAGCTGGGAAGCAGCCCCGCCCACAGAAATGACACAGAGTCTTCTGCCAGCGTGCAGCTAACCAGGCCAGACACCGAGGCTTTGCGCCAGAGACAGAGGAAGCTGGCGCAAAGTCCAGAAGGGATGAAGGGGTGCCTTTCTCGTAGGAGAACATGCCATGCGCCTGCAACCCCTGGCAGTGCCCTGGACTATCCCGAGGGCCTCACTATGCATGGCAGCTCAGGGTATTAACCCAGAGATGGCTCCCTGTGTGTGGTTAACTGGCACAGGCAACTGAGAAGGGCAAGGTGACCAGCAAGCAGGAAGGGACTTTGTTCTCCTAGCTGACACATGTGCCACTTGCCAGTGATCACTTCTCTTGCCATGAAAAGCCAAAAGAACCTGGTCCAGTCCAAAATCACTCAAACATTGCCAGAGAGAGGGCCTGGCAAGAAAGATATAACCAATCTTCCTGGAAAAGAACTAAAAACAAAAGTCATAACCATGCAGATGGAGCTGCAGAGAAATATGCAAGAGCTAAGTGATGAAGTCTGGAGGGAGATAATACAAACGAAACAATAAAAAGAAGGATGTAAAGAGGAGACTGGATGAGGTGCAAGAGACTGTTAATGGACTAGAAATCAGAGAACATGAATACAGAAAAGCTGAGCCAGAGAAAGATAAAAGGATCTTTAGGAATGAAAGAATGTTAAGAGAACTGTGTGACCAATCCAAATGTAATAATATTCGCATTTTAGAGGTACCAGAGAAGAAGAGAGAGAAAAAGGGATAGAAAGTGGCTTTGAAGAAGTAGTTGTAGTTGCTGAAAAATTCCCGAAGCCGGGGAAGAAAATAGTCTCTCAGACCACGGAAGCCCACAGATCTCCCAATTCAAGGGACCCAAGGAGAACAACACCAAGACATATAATAATTAAAATGGCAAAGATCAAATACAAGGACAGAGTATTAAAGGCAGCCAGAGAGAGAAAAAAAGGTCACCTACAAAGGAAAACCCATCAGGCTATCATCAGACTTCTCAACAGAAACCTTACAGGCCAGAAGAGAATGGCATGATATATTTAACACAATAAAACAGAAGGGCCTTGAACCAAGAATACTGTATCCAGCATGATTATCATTAAAATTTGATGGAGGGATTAAACAATTTCCAGACAAGCAAAAGTTGAGGGAATTTGCCTCCCACAGACCACCTCTACAGGATATTTTAAAGAGACTGCTCTAGATGGAAGTACTCCTAACGCTAAATACATGTCACCAGAGAAAATAAAATCACAGCAAAGAAAGCAGACCAACCAAATACAAACAAAAGGCAAAAAATAAATCAGCTATATACAAAAGCAGTCAAGGAAAACACAAAGGAGCACCAAATAAAACACTTAACATATAAAGAGTGGAGGAGAAAGAATAAGAAGGGTGAGAAATAAAGAATCATCAGAATGTGTTTATAATATTGCAATTGAGTTAAATTGAGCTGGTTAGATAGTAAAGAAACTATCCTTGAACAATTGGTAAGCATGAATCCAAAGCCTGCAATGACAATAAGTACATATCTATCGATAATCACCCTAAATGTAAATGGACTGAATGCACCAATCAAAAGACACAGAGTAATAGAATGGAATAAAAGAGCAAGACCCATGTATATGCTGCCTACAAGAGACTCACCTCAAACCCAAAGACATACACAGACTAAAAGTGAAGGGATGGAAAAAGGTATTTCATGCAAACAATAGGGAGAAAAAAGCAGGTGTTGCAGTACTTGCATCAGACAAAATAGACTTCAAAACAAATAAAGTCACAAGAGAAAAAGAAAGACATTACATAATGATAAAGGGGGCAGTTCAACAGGAGGATGTAACCATTATAAATATATATGCACCCAACACAGGAGCACTGACATATATGAAACAAATACTAACAGAACTAAAGAAGGAAATAGAATGCAATGCATTCATTTTAGGAGACTTCAACAAACCACTAGCTCCAAAGGACAGATCAACCAGACAGAAAATAAGTAAGGACACAGAGACTCTGAACAACACACTAGAACAGATGGAACTAACAGACATCTACAGAACTCTACACCCAAAAGCAGCAGGGGAATACACGTTCTTCTCAAGTGCACATGGAACATTTTCCAGAATAGACCACATACAAGGCCATAAAAAGAGCCTCAGTAAATTCAGAAAGATCGAAATTCTACCAACCAACTTCTCAGATCACAAAGGTATAAGACCAGAAGTAAATTGTACAAAAAGGCTCACAAACACATGGATACTTAACAATGTGCTCCTTAATAATCGATGGATCAATGACCAAATTAAAACAGACATCAAGCAATATATGGAGACAGATGAAAACAACAGCACAATGCCCAGAATTCTGTGGGATGCAGTGAAGGCAGTTCTAAGAGGAAAGTATATAGCAATCCAGGCCTATTTAAAGAAGGAAGAACAACCCCAATTGAATAGTCTAAAGTCACAAATATTGAAAGTGGAAAAAGAAGAACAAATGAGGCCCATAGTCAACAGAAGGAGGGATATGATAAAGAGTAGAGCAGAAATAAATAAAATTGAGAAAAATAAAACAGTAGAAAGAATCAGTGGAAACAAGAGCTGGTTCTTTGAGAAAATGAACAAAGTAGATAAACCCCTAGCCAGATTTATTAAGAGTAAAAGAGAATCTACACACATAAACAGAATCAGAAATGAGAAAGGAAAAATCATGATGTACCCCACAGAAATACAAAGAATTATTAGAGAATTGTATGAAAACCCATATGCCAACAAGCTGGAAAACCTAGAAGAAATGGACAACTTCCTAGAAAAATACAACCTTCCAAGAGTGACCCAGAAAGAAACAGAAAATCTAAACAGACCAATTACCAGCAATGAAATTGAATCGGTAATTTAAAAAGTACACAAGAACAAAAGCTCCAGGCCAGATGGATTCACTGCTGAATTTTATCAGGCTTTTAGAGAAGACGTAATACCCATTCTCCTTAAAGTTTTCAAAAAAATAGAAAAGGAGGTAATACTGCAAAGCTCATGTTATGAAACCGGCATCACTCTAATACCAAAACCAGTCAAACACCCCACAAAAAAAGAAAATTACGGACCAATATCCCTAATGAACATAGATGCAAAAATACTCAACAAAATATTAGCAAACCAAATTCAAAAATACATCAAGAGGATCATACACCATGATCAAGCGGGATTCATCTGAGGGATGCAAGGATGGTACAACATTCGAAAAGCCATCAACATCATCCACCACATCATTTTGAAGGACAAAATCCACCACACCATTTTGAAGGACAAAAAGCACACAATCATCTGCATAGATGCCGAAAAAGCATTTGACAATTTTCAACATCCATTCATGAAAGAAGCTCTCAACAAAATGTGTATAGAGGGCAAATACGTCAACATAATAAAGGCCATATATGACAAAAACTCAGCCAACATTGTACTTAACCATGAGAAGCTGAAAGCTTTTCATGTAAGATTGGCAACAAGACAGCGATGCCCACTCTCCCCACTGTTAGTCAACATAGTACTAGATGTCCTAGTCCCAGCAATCAGACAAAACAAATAAAGCACATCCAGATTGTTAAGGAAGAAGTTAAACTGTCACTATTTGCAGATGACATGATATCGTACATCAAACACCCTAAGGACTCCACTCCAAAACTACTAGATGTAATACATGAATTCAGAAAATTTGCGGAATGCAAAATTAATATACAGCAATCTGTTGCTTTCCTATACACTAATGATGAGCTAGCCAAAAGAGAAATCAGAAAAACATTTCCTTTCACAACTGCATCAAAAAGAATAAAACCGCAAGGAAAAAACCTAACCAAGTGAAATATCTATGCCCTATACCCTGAAAACTACAAAATACTCGTAAGAGAAATTAAAGAGGACACTAACAAATGGAAACTCATCCCATGCTCTTGGTTAGGAAGAATTAATATTGTCAAAATGGCCATCCTGCCTAAAGCAATCTACAGATTCAATGCATTCCCTATCAAAATACCAACAGCATTCTTCAATGAACTTGAACAAAGTTTTAAAATTAACATGGAACCACAAAAGACCCCGAATGCCAAAGCAGTCCTGAGAAGGAAGAATAAAGTAGAGGGGATTTCACTTCCCAACCTCAATCTCTTCTACAAAGCCACAATGATGCAGACGATTTGGTACTGGCCCAAGAACAGACCCATAGACCAGTGGAACAGAAGAGAGAATCCGGATATTAACCCAAAAATATATGGTCAATTAAAATACGCTAAAGGAGCTACGGACATACAATGGGGAAATGACAGCCTCTTCAACAGCTGGTGTTGGCAAAACTAGACAGCTACATGTAAGAGAATGAAACTGGATCATTGTCTAACCCCATACACAAAAGTAAATTCGAAATGGATCAAAAACCTGAATGTAAGTCATGAAATCATAAAACTCTTAGAAAATAACATAGGCAAAAATCTCTTGGACATAAACATGAGCAACTTCTTCATGAACATATCTCCCGGGCAAGGGAAACAAAAGCGAAAATGAACAAGTGGGACTTTATCAAGCTGAGAAACTTATGTACAGCAAAGGAAACCATCAATAGAACAAAAAGGTATCCTACAGTATGGGAGAATATATTCATAAATGACATATCCACTAAAGGATTGACATAAAAAATATATAAAGAGCTCACATACTTCAACAAACAGAAAGCAAATAATCCAATTAGAAAATGGTCAGAGGAGCTGAACAATCAGTTCTCCAGGAAAGAAATTGAGATGGCCAAGAGGCACATGAAAAGATGCTCCACATCGCTAATCATCAGAGAAATGAAAATTAAAACCACAATGACATTTCTCCTCACACCAGTTAGGATAGCCACCATCCAAAAGATAAACAACAACAAATGTTGGCGAGTATATGGAGAAAGGGTAACCCTCCCTCCAACACTGCTGGTGGGAATGTAAATTAGTTTCCATTGTGGAAAGTAGTATGGATAGTCCTCAAAAAACTCAAAATAGAAATACCATTTGACCCTGGAATTCCACTCCTAGGAATTTACCCTAAGAATGCATCAGCACAATTTGAAAAAGACAGATGCACCCCTATGTTTATCACAGCACTATTTACAATAGCCAAGAAATGGAAGCAACCTAAGTGTCCATCAGTATATGAGTGCATAAAGAAGATGTGGTACATATACACAATGGAATATTATTGAGCCTTAAGAGGAAAATAAATCCTTACCGTTTGCAATAACATGGATGGAGCTAAAGGGGATTGGAGCTACAGGGTATTACGCTCAGTGAAATAAGCCAGGTGGAGAAAGACATATCAAATGACTTCCCTCATCTGTGGAGTACAAGAACAAAGAAAAAACTGAAGGAACAAAACAGCATCAGAGTCACAGAACCGAAGAATGGAGTAACAGTTATCAAAGAGAAAGGGATTGGGGACGATGGTTGGGAAAGGAGGGATATGAGAAAAAAGGGGCATTATGATAGGCACACATAATGTAGGGGCAGCTCATGAGGAAGGCAGTACAACACAGAGATGACAAATAGTGATTCTATAGCATCTTGATATGCTGATGGACAGTGACTGTAGTGGGGTATGTAGTGGGGACTTGATGATGGCGGTAGTGTAGTAACCATAATGTTGCTCATGTAATTGTACATTAATGATACCAAAATTAAAAATTAAAAAAGTAGCATTCTTATTTCTTGTTTCTCTGTAGAGACCTCCTAAGTCCATTCACCGGCGCCAGACAGACCCCATGGTGACATTGTCCTCCATCTTGGAGTGTATCATCAGTGACATGAGAGAGCTTCCAAATGTGAGTTCATTGCATACATATCTACAGTAGGGATGGCAGGGCCCTTTCTTCTGTGTATGATTACAGGTACAGGGCAGTAGATAGAGTCATAGCTGCCTGGACCTCGTAATTTTTCAGTATACACTTGTTTCATTTTTTTCTTTAACAGTTCAGTTAAAGAGGAAGTCAGACCTGTTCCATCTAGAAAGAGTCCTTTGAGAGTTGATAGCCACTTAGACAGGTAAAATGTGAGTTTTCAGGAATTGGCTCTGGCAAGTGTTCTTTGCTCATTAATGGTGCTGGATTTTGTTTGCACAGACATACCCTTTCCACACTCCAGTCAATGGAAAGGTTGTGAAGGACTACTACAAAATTATCACTCGACCAATGGACTTACAAACACTCCGTGAAAATGTGCGTAGACACCTCTACCCATCTCGGAAAGAGTTCAGAGACCATTTGGAACTAATTGTAAAAAACAGTGCAACCTACAATGGTAAGAATCACCCAATCCTTGACTACAAAGGTCACCTTTCAGATCCTTATTTATCCTTTAATAGTCCTAAATTCAGACTAGCTTGGACACTGAAAGGACACACAATGTATTGAGGCTTTTTGGGGTTATGAAAATCATGCATACATGTTTTAGTCATTTAATAAATACTGCTTTTTTTTTAGAAGAGAATAATAAATAGCTAACATTTATTTAACATTTTCTAAGTGCCATGCACTGTGTTAAGCACTTTATATCTATTTACTTACATACTGTAATTCTCAGGACAAGCCTGAGATTTTTGTTTTATTAAGGGGTCATTGATAAACTCTCTTCTGAAGGTTTCACATGAAAAACAATGTGGCTATCACTACATTTACGCGTCTCATCAAGTCCTCCCTCACACCCCGTTGAAGTCACAAATAGTGCTGCTGCTTATTCCCACTTTCTAATGCACCCTCTGTATAATTTGGAGTGTGTCTGTTGAAATGAAAGAATTTCATGGTGAGTAGTGGGGGAAGAAGTGGGCCTAAGTAAGCAGAAGGGAGAGAGAGACTCTGTGTGGATGGAACCTGTTCAGAAACTGCGCTTGTGACCATATTTTCTGTATGTGAATCTTTGATTTGATCTACAAATCTTTTAACATAGGGGCAGTTATATGTCCACTTTGCTCAAAAGCTGGAAAGGCAAGGAGGAAGAAATCTGTTTTCTGAGTCTTAAAAGAGGGTAAACAATATAGCTTCTGCATGCAAAGGATAAAATTTCCTAGTTTCTAGTTGTGTCCTTGACCATAGGTTCATGTATAAATGTAGGGATTAAGAGTACAACCAGAGTATGAATAATGGCTCTGCCACTTATTAATTGAGTTACCTCAGACAAGTTATTTAATCTCCTCAGTTTTCTCATCTGTACAACTGGGACAGTAGTAGTACCTAGATTTGAAGACCTTTCACAAGCAGGCCTAACCCATTTATCTAGTCTCATCACCTGTGACTGGATCCCACAACTACTGTAGACTCCTGCCACACTCAACACATACTTCACTAAATATACTATGCTATTTCTTCATGTCTTTGTACAGTCTTTGCTCTTGGAGTGCCCTTTCTTCCCTTTCAGTGGTAAATTTCCATTCATACTTCCAGACCAGTTCATATCAGCTCTTCATGAAGAGTCACTCAAATTGCCTAAAGTATCCATTTTTTTGTCCTTTTGCTCTCCAGCACAATTAAATCTATGTTTTTAGGTCCTGTTATATCTAATTATTTATATGTCTGATTCTCCCACCACTTTGTGTCCTCCTAGAGAGACCATGTCTTACTCATCTTTGTATTCCCAGGACCTAGCAGTGTGCCAGACACATACAAGGGAAGAATAACTTTGTTAGGTCCAACTGTCATTCAAGTTGGAAGGATAAATACTTAAAACAAAAATCAGAGAGGGGCGGAAGATGGCGGCGTGAGTAGAGCAGCAGAAATCTCCTCCCAAAACAACATATATCTATGAAAATATAACAAAGACAACCCTTCCTAGAATAAAGACCAGAGGACACAGGACAATATCCAGACCACATTCGCACCTGAGAGAACCCAGCGCCTCGCGAAGGGGGTAAGATACAAGCCCCGGCCCGGCGGGAGCCGAGCGCCACTCCCCCCAGCTCCGGCGGGAGAATAGGCAGAGTGGGAGGGAGACGGAGCCCAGGACTGCCGAACACCCAGCCCCAGCCATCCGGGCCAGAGTGCAGACACAGTACGTGCCCAGGGGGCCCTGGATGCTAGGGAAACAGGGCAGCAAGAACAGTGAGCGGGCACTGGAGGCCGGGTGCCGGAGGACATAAGAAAAGCGCGCAACCATTTTTTTTTTTTTGCTTTTTTCCTGTTTTGTTTTGGCGAGCGCTTTTTGGAAGTCTTAAAGGGATAGGGACCCCAATATTAGGGAAACACGGCAGCAAGACCAGTGAGCGGGCACTGGTGGCCTGGCGCAGGAGGACACCAGAAAAGCGAGTACACATTTTTTTTTTTTTGGCAAGCGCATTTTGGTAATCTTAAAGGGATAGGGACCCCAATACTAGGGAAATAGGGCAGCAAGACCGGTGAGCAGAGGCCTGAGGCTGGCACCGGAGAATAAAGAAAAATGAGCGACCACCTTTTTTTTTTTAATTAAAAAAAAATTTTTTTTTTTTTAATTAAAAAAAAATTTTTTTTTTTTTTGGTGGTCATTGTTTTGTTTTGGTGGGTGCTTTTTGGAAGTCTTAAAGGGGCAGGAGGGCGGGACACTTAATCCAGAGGTAGGGAATCCGGGGATCTCTGGGCACCCTAACCCCTGGGCTGCAGGGAGCAGGGAGGCCCCTTAGGGAGAAAAATAGCCTCCAGGCTGCTCCCCCTCCAACACCACTCCACCACATTGGAGTGGCTGCCCGAACCAGGCCACGCCCACAGCAACAGTGGAGATAAACTCCATAGCAGCCGGGCAGGAAGCAGAAACCCTGTCTGCGCTGCTGCCCAGCACAAGCCACTAGAGGTCGCTGTTCTCCCAGGAGAGGAGGGCCTCAAACCAACAAGAAGGGACGTTCTTCCAGCCGTCACTCATCCAAGCTCTGCAAACTATTCCTATCACCATGAAAAGGCAAAGCTACAGGCAGACAAAGATCACAGAGACAACACCAGAGAAGGAGACAGACCTAACCAGTCTTCCTGAAAAAGAATTCAAAATAAGAATCATAAACATGCTGACAGAGATGCAGAGAAATACGCAAGAGAAATGGGATGAAGTCTGGAGGGAGATCACAGATGCCAGAAAGGAGATCGCAGAAATGAAACAAACTCTGGAAGGGTTTATAAGCAGAATGGATAGAATGCAAGAGGCCATTGATGGAATTGAAATCACAGAACAGGAACGCATAGAAGCTGACATAGAGAGAGACAAAAGGATCTCCAGGAATGAAACAATATTAAGAGAACTGTGTGACCAATCCAAAAGGAACAATATCCATATTATAGGGGTCCCAGAAGAAGAAGAGACAGGAAAAGAGATGGAAAGTATCTTAGAAGAAATAATTGCTGAAAACTTCCCCAAACTGGGGGAAGAAATAATCGAACAGACCACGGAAATACACAGAACCCCCAACAGAAAGGATCCAAGAAGGACAACACCAAGACACATAATAATTAAAATGGCAAAGATCAAGGACAAGGAAAGAGTGTTAAAGGCAGCTAGAGAGAAAAAGGTCACCTATAAAGGGAAACCCATCAGGCTAACATCAGATTTCTCAACAGAAACCCTAGAGGCCAGAAGAGAATGGCATGATATATTTAATACAATGAAACAGAAGGGCCTTGAACCAAGGATACTGTATCCAGCACGACTATCATTCAAATTCAACGGCGGGATTAAACAATTCCCAGACAAACAAAAGCTGAGGGAATTTGCTTTCCACAAACCACCTCTACAGAACATCTTTCAGTGACTGCTCTAGATGGGAGCACTCCTAGAAACAGCACAGCACAAAACACCCAACATATGAAGAATCGAGGAGGAGGAACAAGAAGGGAGAGAAGAAAAGAATCTCCAGACAGTGTATATAACAGCTCAATAAGCGAGCTAAGTTAGGCAGTAAGATACTAAAGAGGCTAACCTTGAACCTTTGGTAACCAGGAATTTAAAGCCTGCAATGGCAATAAGTACATATCATTCAATAGTCACCCTAAATGTTAATGAGTTGAATGCACCAATCAAAAGACACAGAGTAACAGAATGGATAAAAAAGCAAGACCCATCTATATGCTGCTTACAAGAAACTCACCTCAAACCCAAAGACATGTACAGACTAAAAGTCAAGGGATGGGAAAACATATTTCAAGCAAACAACAGTGAGAAGAAAGCAGGGGTTGCAGTACTAATATCAGACAAAATAGACTTCAAAACAAAGAAAGTAACAAGAGATAAAGAAGGACACTACATAATGATAAAGGGCTCAGTCCAACAAGAGGATATAACCATTCTAAATATATATGCACCCAACACAGGAGCACCAGCATATGTGAAACAAATACTAACAGAACTAAAGGGGGATATAGACTGCAATGCATTCATTCTAGGAGACTTCAACACACCACTCACCCCAAAGGATAGATACACTGGGCAGAAAATAAGTAAGGACACGGAAGCACTGAACAACACAGTAGAGCAGATGGACCTAATAGACATCTATAGAACTCTACATCCAAAAGCAACAGGATATACATTCTTCTCAAGTGCACATGGAACATTCTCCAGAATAGACCACATACTAGGTCACAAAAAGAGCCTCAGAAAATTCCAAAAGATTGAAATCCTACCAACCAACTTTTCAGACCACAAAGGCATAAAACTAGAAATAAACTGTACAAAGAAAGCAAAGAGGCTCACAAACACATGGAGGCTTAACAACACGCTCCTAAATAATCAATGACCAAATCAAAACGGAGATCCAGCAATATATGGAAACAAATGACAACAACAACACTAAGCCCCAAATTCTGTGGGACACAGCAAAAGCAGTCTTAAGAGGAAAGTATATAGCAATCCAAGCATATTTAAAAAAGGAAGAGCAATCCAAAATGAATGGTCTAATGTCACAATTATCGAAATTGGAAAAAGAAGAACAGATGAGGCCTAAGGTCAGCAGAAGGAGGGATATAATAAAGAGCAGAGAAGAAATAAATAAAATTGAGAAGAATAAAACAATAGCAAAAATCAATGAAACCAAGAGCTGGTTCTTCGAGAGAATCAACAAAATAGATAAGCCTCTAGCCAGACTAATTAAGAAGAAAAGAGAGTCAACACAAATCAACAGTATCAGAAACGAGAAAGGAAAAATCACGACGGACCCCACAGAAATACAAAGAATTATTAGACAATACTATGAAAACCTATATGCTAACAAGCTGGGAAACCTAGGAGAAATGGACAACTTCCTAGAAAAATACAACCTTCCAAGACTGACCCAGAAAGAAACAGAAAATCTAAACAGACCAATTACCAGCAACGAAACTGAAGCGGTAATCAAAAAACTACCCAAGAACAAAACCCCCAGGCCAGATGGATTTACCTCAGAATTTTATCAGACATACAAGGAAGACATAATACCTATTCTCCTTAAAGTGTTCCAAAAAGTAGAAGAGGAGGGGATACTCCCAAACTCATTCTATGAAGCTAACATCACCCTAATACCAAAACCAGGCAAAGACCCCACCAAAAAAGAAAACTACAGACCAATATCCCTGATGAACGTAGATGCAAAAATACTCAACAAAATATTAGCAAACCGAATTCAAAAATACATCAAAAGGATCATACACCATGACCAAGTGGGATTCATCCCAGGGATGCAAGGATGGTACAACATTCGAAAGTATATCAACATCATCCACCACATCAACAAAAAGAAAGACAAAAACCACATGATCATCTCCATAGATGCTGGAAAAGCATTTGACAAAGTTCAACATCCATTCATGATAAAAACTCTCAGCAAAATGGGAATAGAGGGTAAGTACCTCAACATAATAAAGGCCATCTATGATAAACCCACAGCCAACATTATATTGAACAGCGAGAAGCTGAAAGCATTTCCTCTGAGATCGGGAACTAGACAGGGATGCCCACTCTCTCCACTGTTATTTAACATAGTACTGGAGGTCCTAGCCACGGCAATCAGACAAAACAAAGAAATACAAGGAATCCGGATTGGTAAAGAAGAAGTTAAACTGTCACTATTTGCAGATGACATGATACTGTAGATAAAAATCCCTAAAGACTCCACCCCAAAACTACTAGAACTGATATCAGAATACAGCAAAGTTGCAGGATACAAAATCAACACACAGAAATCTGTGGCTTTCCTATACACTAACAATGAACCAACAGAAAGAGAAATCAGGAAAACAACTCCATTCACAATTGCATCAAAAAAAATAAAATACCTAGGAATAAACCTAACCAAAGAAGTGAAAGACTTATACTCTGAAAACTACAAGTCACTCTTAAGAGAAATTAAAGGGGACACTAACAGATGGAAACTCATCCCATGATGGAAGAATGAATATCGTCAAAATGGCCATCCTGCCCAAAGCAATATACAGATTTGATGCAATCCCTATGAAACTACCAGCAACATTCTTCAATGAACTGGAACAAATAATTCAAAAATTCATATGGAAACACCAAAGACCCCAAATAGCCAAAGCAATCCTGAGAAAGAAGAACAAAGTAGGGGGGATCTCACTCCCCAACTTCAAGATCTACTATAAAGCCATAGTAATCAAGACAATTTGGTACTGGCACAAGAGCAGAGCCACGGACCAATGGAACAGACTAGAGAATCCAGACATTAACCCAGACATATATGGTCAATTAATATTTGATAAAGGGACCATGGACATACAATGGCGAAATGACAGTCTCTTCAGCAGGTGGTGGTGGCAAAACTGGACAACTACATGCAGGAGAATGAAACTGGACCATTGTCTAACCCCATATACAAAAGTAAACTCAAAATGGATCAAAGACCTGAATGTAAGTCATGAAACCATTAAACTCTTGGAAGAAAACATAGGCAAAAACCTCTTAGACATAAACATGAGTGACCTCTTCTTGAACATATCTCCCCGGGCAAGGAAAACAACAGCAAAAATGAACAAGTGGGACTATATTAAGCTGAAAAGCTTCTGTACAGCAAAAGACACCATCAATAGAACAAAAAGGAACCCTACAGTATGGGAGAATATATTTGAAAATGACACATCCGATAAAGGCTTGACGTCCAGAATATATAAAGAGCTCACACACCTCAACAAACAAAAAACAAATAACCCAATTAAAAAATGGGCAGAGGAACTGAACAGACAGTTCTCCAAAAAAGAAATACAGATGGCCAACAGACACATGAAAAGATGCTCCACATCACTAATTATCAGAGAAATGCAAATTAAAACTACAATGAGGTAACACCTCACACCAGTAAGGATGTCTGCCATCCAAAAGACAAACAACAACAAATGTTGGCGAGGCTGTGGAGAAAGGGGAACCCTCCTACACTGCTGGTGGGAATGTAAGTTAGTTCAACCATTGTGGAAAGCAGTATGGAGGTACATCAAAATGCTCAAAACAGACTTACCATTTGACCCAGGAATTGCACTCCTAGGAATTTACCCTAAGAATGCAGCAATCAAGTATGAGAAAGATCAGTGCACCCCTATGTTTATCGCAGCACTATTTACAATAGCCAAGAACTGGAAGCAACCTAAATGTCCATCGATAGATGAATGGATAAAGAAGATGTGGTACATATACACAATGGAACACTACTCAGCCATAAGAAAAGGGCAAATCCAATCATTTGCAGCAACATGGATGGAGCTGGAGGGTATTATGCTCAGTGAAACAAGCCAAGTGGGGAAAGAGAAATACCAAATGATTTCACTTATCTGTGGAATATAAGAACAAAGGAAAAACTGAAGGAACAAAACATCACCAGAATCACAGAACTCAAGAATGTACTAACAGGTACCAAAGGGAAAGGGACTGGGGAGGATGGGTGGGTAGGGAGGGATAAGGGGGGGGAGAAGTAGGGGCATATTAAGATTAACATGCATGGGGGGGTAGGAGAAAGGGGAGGGCTGTACAACACTGAGAAGGCAAGTAGTGATTCTACAACATTTTGCTATACTGATGGACAGTGACTGTAAAGGGGTTTATAGGGGAGACCTGGTATAGGGGAGAGCCTAGTAAACATAATATTCGTCATGTAAGTGTAGATTAATGATGCCAAAAACAAAACAAAACAAAAGAAACAAAAAAAAAGGGCAGTTCCTGTGTGGTAACCTCCAATGAGTTCTGCACAAGGGTATTAAGGGCATATAAAAGTGTAGACAAAGGGTCTGTTTTTGTTTATACAGAGGATCAAAGCCTAATTGGGCTTCCCCTGAAAATGAACTAAGATACGATATGAAAGAGAACTTCCAACGTCAGCACTCTCTGGAAGACTCATGCCAGAAGATGATCATCAAAAAACCCCAACAAAGATCCACACACTGCTACACCTGTAGATGCACTCATCCCACCAGCTCCTGGACTTGCCATGGGAATGAAGGAGATATCTAAGCTGGCCTGTGCATACAGTAAAACAACAAATTTGACTGGATCTATACTGTTGGAACTCAACCAAGAATTAGGAGAAGTGCAAATTGTAGCGCTCCAAAATCTTACAACTACAGACTATTTACTGTTAAAAGAACATAAGGGATGTGAACATTCCCCAGGAATGGGTTGTTTTAATTTGTCTGACTTCTCTCAGACTGTTCAAGTTCAGTTGGACAATATCCACCATATCAAAGATAAGTTTTCACAAATGCCTATGGTGCCTAACTGGTTTTCTTGGTTTCACTGGAGATGGCTGGTAATTACAGATATGCTTTGGTTATGTAACTATACTCCTATTATGTTAATGTGTGTGCGCAATTTAAGTAGTAGCTTAAAACCTATACATGCTGAAGTTACTCTACAAGAAGATATGTCAAAGAAATAATCAATCTTCCTATGTTTTCTGCCGCCTGCTACTTCTATAGCTTTTCTTCTTCCTACCTAATTACAACCCTTAAATAGAATTCGTTCCACATATCAAATTTACCGAGTATCATAATTCTTCCAAGTGGTAAAGATACCTCAAGACAAATGCTGGGCATAGAAGCTACAGGGCATAAATATGCAAAGAAATAAAAAGCTAACCATTTCAAACAATAAGGCTTCTCTCTCACTTACCAACTTTACATTTCCCTGTATGGCCCCGGAAGATGACTGGTTAGCCAGAGACGGGTAAGATTCCTCAAGGGAGGAACCACCTAAGACAGGCACAGTCGCAGGGGGGCCATCAGGTGAGAAAATGGGGATCAACAGAGGTGAGGCTTAGAACCTCACCCCCCCGTTCTGAGAGAAATCTTCTGCATCCGTGGATGTTTTATTGCCCTTGTCTAGCTTGGATTAACACATAGTCTACAGGCACACACCTGATCATCTACATTTGCTCTCTTACAACACTAAACTACGTTTTCTACCTTTATCTTGTATCTACCTACCACTTCAGCATTTTATTAAAAATAATAATAATAAAGAGAGAAATGTGGTATCCACATATAAATCAAGTATAAAAACCAAATGAGTATTCATATTTGAACTGTTTATAGTTCATAATGCATGAGCAAAACCAAAAATTTCTGTGATGACTGCCCTTGTACTGTTCACTATGTAACTTATTCATTATGTAAGAATTTGTTCTCCATGTAAGAACTTGTTTGTTATGCCTCAGAAGATTGGAGACTGACGAAAATTAAGCTTGGGGTGGATTAATGATTGTGCATTGAGCATTGACTCCCCTATACAGAATTTTATTGTCGTTAACAACCATTTGATCAATAAATATGAGAGATGCCCTCACAAAGAAAAAAAACGAACATACTTTACTGTACATATTCTGTAAAGTTTGCTAATTTTAATGATGAAAAAGCAATGCACACTTACTTTTTAACTTTGGAAAGCACAAAAAATGAGATGAAAATGAAAATCAAATGGATTTCACTTTGAGGTTTGAGCCATCAGTGTTTTCCATGAGATATAAAACTCACCAATGCCCCAGGCACTTAGATGAAACTTAATGAAAATATGTGTCTGTAGATGATGGTGAGCTTCTTCAAACCATGGAGTTTTTGCTCAGTACATGAACCGATTGAATAATATATGCCAGCCAGCTACTTACTTATGTGCTAGCTACTTAATCTACTGATAGGAAAGACATAGTCACTCTCTTTATGTGATTCACACTCTAATTGGTAGACAAAGTTAAAATGCAGCTTGACAAGGGCTATATTAGAAGGACAAAGTACACTTCAGACACAGACGGAACACTTTCACCCTAAGGGTTAGGTGATAAAACAATCTGACAGAAGTTCAGTTTCGAATGACTTGCTTGTCAATAACTAAACACTGATTGAGTACCTACTACATACTGTTTAGTGATCAAAATGTAGATGAGCTAACAAATAAGGCATATATCAAAATATATCCGACATGTATTGTTGAAAACTGACTACTCAACGGTATGTATAGAGGGGGTTGCAGATTCAGATCCTATCAAGGAGGACATCATTGAGTGACATTGGGCTCAATAGGGACTGATGAACTGGAGAGCACATACCCCATGTAAAGGGATCAGTCACTATTTTTAGCTCAGTTGTTGCCACAGGTGAGAGCTATAAAAGGGATAGTTGGAGGATAATTTTCACTTTGTTCTTGTGTGTACTTAGTGTTTGGATTTTTTTAATTGAGCATGCTTGTAATTTTTTAAAAAGAAACTTACATTTTTGGAAGGATGGATAAACCAGATGACATCCAGAATTTCGACTTGGAGAACTGGTGCCACTGATTAATACAGGAAGAGTGGTTTTGGAGAAGTGGTAGATGTAATCTGGGTTGTGCTGTACTGAGGCAGAGCATCCAAGTGAAGACTTTTTTTTGGGTATCATTACTCTACAATTACATGAGGAACTTTATGTTTACTAGACTCCCCCCTTCACCAAGTTCCCCCCACATACCCCATTACAGACACTGTCCATCAGCCAGTAGTGGTAAGATGCTGTAGAATCACTACTTGTCTTCTCTGTGTTGTACAGCCCTCCCCATGCCACCCACCAAATTATACATGCTAAATATAATGCCCCCTTTCTTTTTTCCACTACCTTATCCCTCCCTTCCCACCCATTCTCCCCAGTCCCTTTCCCTTTGGTAACTGTTAGTCCAATCTTGGGTTCTGTGAGTCTGCTGCTGTTTTGCTCCTTCAATTTTTTTCTTTGTTCTCATACTCCACAGATGATTGAAATCATTTGATACTTCTCTTTCTCTGCCTGGCTTAGTTCACTGAGCATAATACCCTCTAGCTCCATCCATGTTGTTGCAAATGGTGGGATTTGCTTTCCTCTTATGGCTGAATAATATTCCACTGTGTATATGTACCACATCTTCTTTTTCCATTCATCTGATGATGGACACTTAGGTTGCTTCCATTTCTTGGCTATTGTAATTAGTGCTGCGATAAAAGAAGGAGTGCATATGTCTTTTTCAAACTGGACTCCTGCATTCTTATGGTAAATTCCTAGGAGTGGGATTTCTGGGTCAAATGGTATTTCTATTTTGAGTTTTTTGAGTAACCTCCATACTGCTTTCCACAATGGTTGAACTAATTTACATTCCCACCAGCAGTGTAGGAGGGTTCCCCTTTCTCCACAATCTCGCCAACATTTGTTTGTCTTTTGGATAGAGGCAATCCTTACTGGTGTGAGGAGATATGTCATTTTGGTTTTAATTTGCATTTCTCTGATGACTAGCAATGCGGAACATCTTTTCATGTGTCTGTTGGCCATCTGAATTTCTTTTTTGGAGAACTGACTATTCGGCTCCTCTGACCATTTTTTAACTGGATTATTTGCTTTTTGTTTGTTGAGATGGGTGTGCTCTTTATTTACTTTGGATGTCAACCCTTTATCGGATCTGTCATTTAGGAATATATTCTCCCATACTGTAGGACACCTTTTTATTCAATTGACGGTGTCCTTTAATGTACAGAAGCTTTTCAGCCTGATATAGTCCCACTTGTTCATTTTTGCTTTTGTTTCCGTTGCCCAGGGGAAGATGTTCATGAAGAAGTCGCTCATGTTTATGTCCAAGAGATTTTTGCCTTTTTTTCCCTTAGAGTTTTATGGTTTCATGACTTACATTCAGGTCTTTGATCCATTTTGAATTTACATTTGTGTAAGGGGATAGAGAATGATCCAGTTTCATTCTCTAGCTGTCCAGTTTTGCCAACTACAGCTCTTGAAGAGGCTGTCATTTCCCCATTGTATGTCCATGGCTCCTTTATCTTATATTAATTGACTATATATGTTTGGGTTAATATCTGGACTCTCTATTCTATTCCACTGGTCTTTGGGTCTGTTCTTGTGCCAATACCAAATTGTCTTAATTACTGTGGCTCTGTAGTAGAGCTTGAAGTTGGGAAGCGAGATTCCCCTCTGCTTTATTCTTTCTTCTCAGGATTACGTTCGCTATTTTGAGTCTTTTATGGTTCCATATGAATTTTAAAACTATTTGTTCAGTTCTTTGAAGAATGCTGTTGGTATTTTGATAGGTATTGCATTGAAACTGTATATTGCTTTAGGCAGGATGGCCGTTTTGACAATATTAATTCTTCGTAGCCAAGAGCGTGGGATGAGTTTCCATTTGTTAGTGTCCTCTTTAATTTGTCTTAAGAGTCTCTTGTAGTTTTCAGGGTATAGGTCTTTCGCTTCCTTGGTTAGGTTTATTCCTAGGTATTTTATTCTTTTTCATGCAATTATGAAAGAAATTGTTTTCCTGATTTATCTTTCGGCTAGTTCATCGTTAGTGTATAGGAAAGCCACGGATTTCTGTGTATTAATTTTGTATCCTGCAACTTTGCTTAATTCAGGTATTTGTCTAGTATTTTTGGAGTGGATTCTTTAGGGTTTTTTATGTACAATATTATGTCATCTGCAAATAGTGACAGTTTGACTTCTTCTTTACCAGCCTGGATGCCTTGTATTTCTTTGTTTTGTCTGATTGCCTTGGCTAGGACCTCCAGTACTGTTTTGAATAACAGTGGGGAGAGTGGGCATCTTTGTCTTGTTCCTGATCTTAGAGGAAAAGCTTTCAACTTCTCACTGTTATGTATGATGTTCACTGTGGGTTTGTCATATATGGCCTTTATTATGTTGAGGTACTTGCCCTCTATGCCCATTTTGTTGAGAGTTTTTACCATGAATGGATGTTGAATTTTGTCGAATGCTTTTTCAGCACCTGTGGAGATGATCATGTCGTTTTTGTCCTTCTTTTTGTTGATGTGGTGGATGATGTTGATGGATTTTCGAATGTTGTACCATCCAAGCATCTCTGAGGTTAATCCCACTTGATCATGTTGTATGATCCTCTTGGTTTATTTTTGAATTCGGTTTGCTAATATTTTATAGAGTATTTTTGCATGTATATTCACCAGGGATATTGGTCTGTAAGTTTCTTTTTTTGTGGGGTGATTGCCTGGGTTTGGTATTAGAGTGATGCTGGCTTCATAGAATGACTTTGGGAGTATTCCCTCCTCTTCTGTTTTTTGGAAAACTTTAAGGGGAATGGTATTATGTCTTCTCTTTATGTCTGATAAAATTCAGTGGTGTATCCATCTGGCCCAGTGGTTTTGTTCTTGGGTAGTTTTTTGATTACCGATTCAATTTTCATTGCTGGCAAGTGGTCTGTTTAGGTTTTCTGTTTCTTCCTTGATCACTCTTGGAAGGTTGTATTTTTCTAGGAAGTTGTCCATTTCTTCTAGGTTTTCCAGCTTATTCGCATATAGATTTTCATAGTATTCTGTAGTAATTCTTCATATTTCTGTGGGGTATGTCGTGACTTTTCCTTTCTCATTTCTATTTCTGTTCTGTGTAGATTCTCTTTTTCTCTTAATAAGTCTGCCTAGGGGCTTATCTGTTTTGTTTATTTTCTCAGAGAACCAGCTCTTGGTTTCATGAATTTTTTTCTGTTGTTTTATTCTCCTCAATTTTATTTATTTCTTCTCTTATTTTTATTATGTCCCTCCTGCTGACTTTGGGCCTCATTTGTTCTTTTGTTCTTCTTTTTCCACTTTACATAACTGTTACGTTAGACTATTCATTTGGGATTGTTCTTCCTTCTTTAAATATGGCTGGATTGCTATACACTTTCCTCTTAAGACTGCTTTTGCTGCGTCCCACAGAAGTTGGGGCTTTGTTCTGTTGTTTTCATTTATCTCCATATATTGCTTGATCTCTATTTTAATTTGGTCATTGATCCATTGATTATTTAGGAGCATAGTGTTAAGGCTCCATTTGTTTGTGAACCTTTTTGTTCTCTTTGTACTATTTATTTCTAGTTTTATACCTTTTTGGTCTGAGAAGTTGTTTGGTAGTATTTCAAATCTTTTTGAATTTACTGAGGCTCTTTTTGTGGCCTGGTATGTAGTCTATTCTGGAGAATGTTCTGTGTGCACTTGGGAAGAATGTGTATCCTGCTGCTTTTGGGAGTAGAGTTGTGTAGATGTGTGTTTGGTCCATCTGTTCTAGTGTGTTGTTCAGTGCCTCTGTGTCCTTACTTATTTTCTGTCTGGTGGATCTGACCATTGGAGTGAATGGTGTATTGAAGTCTCCTAGAATGAATGCATTGCATTCCATTTCCTCCTTGATTTCTGTTAGTTTTTGCTTCACAAATGTTGGTGCTCCTGTATTGGGTGCATATATATTTATAATGGTTATATCCTCTTTCTGGACTCACCCCTTTATCATTCCCTTTGTCATTATGTAATGTCCTTCTTTATCTCTTGTTACTTTCTTTGTTTTGAAGTCTATTTTTTCTGATACAAGTATTGAAGTCCCTGCTTTTTTCTCCCTATTGTTTGCATAAAATATGTTTTTCCATCCCTTGACATTTAGTCTGTGTATGTCTTTGGGTTTGAGGTGAATTCTTGTAAGCAGCATATAGATGGGTTACTCTGTGTCTTTTCATTGGTGCATTTAGTCCATTTGCATTTAGGGTGATTATCGAAAGATACATACCTACTGCCATTGCAGGCTTTGGATTCGTGATTACCAAAGGTTCAAGGGTAGTTCTTTAGTATCTAACTGTCTAACTTGAGTCTCTTATTAACCTATTATAAACACAGTGTGATGATTGTTTATTTCTCTCCTTCCTTATTCTTCCTCCTCCATTCTTTGTATGTTAGGTGTTTCATTCTAGTCTTATGAGTGCTTCCATCTAGAGCATACCCTTTAAAATATCCTGTAGAGGTGGTTTGTGGGAGGGAAATTCCCTCAAACTTTGCTTGCCTGGGAATTGTTTAAACCCTCCTTCAAATTTTAATGATAATTGTGCTGGATACAGTATTCTTGGTTCAAGGCCCTTCTGTTTCATTGCATTAAATATATCCTGCCATTCTCTTCTGGCCTGTAAGGTTTCTGTTGAGAAGTCTGATGACAGCCTGATGGGTTTTCTTTTGTAGGTGACCTTTTTTCTCTCTCTGGCTACCTTTAATACTCTGTCCTTGTCTTTGATCTTTGCCATTTTAATTATTATATGTCTTGGTGTTGTCCTCCTTAGGTCCCTTGTGTTTGGAGTACTCTGTGCTTCCATGGTCTGAGAGACTATTTCCTCCCCCGGTATGGGGAAGTTTTCAGCAATTATTTCTTCAAAGACACTTTCTATCCCCTTTTCTCTCCTTTTACTGGTACACCTATAATGTGAATATTGTTCCGTTTGGATTGGTCACACACTTCTCTTTATATTCTTATATTCTAGGAGATCCTTTCATCTCTCTCTGCCTCAGCTTCTCTGTATTCCTATACTCTCATTTCTATTCCATTAACGGCCTCTTGTACCTCATCCAGTCTTCTCTTAAGTCCTTCCAGTGATGGTTTCATTTCTTTTATTTCCCTCCTGACTTCATCCCTTAGCTCTTGCATATTTCTCTGCAGGTCCATCAGCATGGTTATGACCTTTACTTTTAATTATTTTTGAAAAAGATTGGTTATATCTGTCTCCCCAGGCCCTCTCTGTGGGGTTGTCTGAGTCATTCTTGATTGGACCAGATTCTTCTGCCTTTTCATGGTGATGGAGGTGGTCATAAGCAGGTGGTGCGTGTGATAGCTGGGAGAACAAAGTCCTTTCCTGCTTGCTGGTCACCTTACCCTTCTCCCCTGCCTGTGCCAGTTACTTACAGGTAGGGAGCAGTGTCTGGGATAATCTCCTGAGCTGCCGTGGGTGGCACATCCCTCGGGCTAGCCTAGATCCCTGCGGGGAGTGGTGGATGCGTAGCATGTGTTCTTCTGTGGGAACAGTGCCCCTTCCTGCCTTGATCCAGCTTCCTCTATCTGTGCTGGGCAGCTACACGCTGGGAGGAGACTCTGTGTGGTTGCTGTGGGCGGGGTCGCTCTGGCTACTTCCCGGCTGTGGCTGGTCTACCTGTTTGCTTGCAGCGCTGGCAGAGGGGAATGAACGGCAGGCTGCTTATCACCATGACAGGCTTTAGGGCTGGGTTACCCTCCAGGGGCTTGGGGCACCTCAATTTACTTAGGATTCCCAGCCTGCTGGGCTGAGTGTGCCAGAACTATTCCATCCTGCTGTGAAGCCCCTGCCCCTTTAAGACTTTTAAAAAGCACCTGCTTTTCTTTTGTCCCAGGGAGTCGGCTGTGGGGACCTGCTCACAGTCTCTGTCTCGGATTTTACATTTCCATTTCTGTAATATCCAGTACAGCATGCAATGTCTGTCTGTGCTCCCGGTGCAGATTACTAGGGCTGGTTATTTATCAGCCCTGTGCTTCCACTTCCTCCCCACTCTAATTCTTTTCCTCCCGCTGGTGAGCTGGGTGGGGTGGGAGGGGTGCTCTGGTCACGCCAGGTCACGGCTTTGAATCTTACCCTTTTCGTGAGATGCTGAGCTGCAGATGTACATGTAGCCTGGCTGTTTTACTGTACCTTCTGGTCTCTCTTTTAGGCGTAGTTATATTTGTTGTATTTTCAAAAATATATATTGGTTTGGGAGGAGATTGCTGCTGGTCTACTCATGCCGCCATCCTGAGCTTCTCTGGTCTGTGTATCTATCCTCTGCACACTGTTGTGGTTACTGAAGCTGTGTAAGTGTTACCATCAGATAGAGTGATTCCCTTCACTTTATTCTTTTTCCAAATTGTTTTCTTATTCTTTTTGCCTTTCCACATAAATTTTAGAAGAATCTTGTCTGTGTCTACAAAAAACTGTTGCTGGGACTTTGATAGGAATTGAGTTAAACCTACATACTAGTTTCGGGGGGATTGACTTCTTTACTCATCCTGTCTTATTGTTAGTACTAGAGATCCCTATCATTCTTCAATGTCTTCCACAGTATAGGTACATGTATCATAATTTGTTTAACTATTACCTGTTGGGCATTTAATTTATTTCTGTAATGCTGGTTTGCAAGTAGCTTTTTACTATTTTTACATTTCATTGATATCATTGTGCACTTATACCACTATTTCTATCGGAAATTTTAATAGATGTTCTGAAGTTATGTTGTAAAACTTGTGCCTGTTCATAGTAAAAGTAACAGCGAGGGAAAATGCCTATTTCCCTACAACCTCTCCAACACTGGTGATGTTGAAAGTCCTCGCTAATCTGTAAAATTCAAGTATGTAACTTAAGGCAAAATTTTATATCATAAATAAATAAGAAAGAAAAATTAGGTCATGTGTGACTCTAAAAAGGGCAAGAGTTAAATGAATGTTGTTATGATGGTTTCTCAAAAAAAATCTACCTTTGTTTTTAAGAGTACGGTGACTGTATTAGAGGGAGATTGCCCATTGGTAATTGACTTCTGTTAGTTTTTGCTTCACAAATGTTGGTGCTCCTGTATTGGGTGCATATATATTTATAATGGTTATATCCTCTTTCTGGACTCACCCCTTTATCATTCCCTTTGTCATTTGGTATTTCATTTCCCTGAGAATACTGCTTTGTTCAAGAATTCTTTAGGAATAGGCTAGGTATGTGATGTCTAACTTACTAGCAAGCCCTCTTCTCTTACATACTGTATTGAGCTCGTAGATAGTGATATAACAATCTTTGGTGTAAGGCAGCATCTTTACTTAAAGTCTTGTCCTTGTGGTGAGTGAAATAATACAATATGCCAGTCAAAAAATATGCACCAGAATATATTAGGGATACAACAAAGTCCACGTTTTTCTTTTTTCTTTAAATTCTTTTTATTATGGTGTTATTGATATACACTCTTATAAAAGTTTCACAAGAAAAACAATGTGGTTTACTACATTCACCCATATTATCGAGTCACCGACCATACCGCAAGTACTGCAACTCCTGCTTTTTTCTCCCTATTAGTTGCATGAAATATATTTTCCCATCCCTTCACTTTCAGTCTTTGTATATCTTTGGGTTTGAAGTGAATCCCTTGTAGGCAGCAGATATATATATATATATATATAGGTTAGGTCTTGTTTTTTTATCCATTCAGGACTCTATGTCTTTAGATTGGTGCATTGGTGCATTCAGACCATTTACATTTAGGGTGATTATCGATAGGTATATTCTTATAGCCATTGCAGGCTTTAGATTCTTGGTTACCAAAGGTTCAAGGTTAGCTTCCTTACTATCTAAGGGTCTAATAACTTAACTCACTTGGTATGCTGTTATAAAAACAATCCAAAGGTTCTTTTTTTTAAATTCCTTTTTCTTCCTTCTCCATTCTTTATATATTAGGTATCATATTCTGTCCTTTTTGTCTATTCATTGACTGACTTTGGGGGTAGTTGATTTAATTTTGTATTTGCATAGTAATTATCTCTTCTTCTTTCTCTACTTTGATTTTATTACCTCTGGTGACAGCTGTTTAACCTTAGGAACACTTCCTTCTGTAGCAGTCCCTCCAAAATATACTGTAGAGATGGTTTGTGCGAGGTAAATTCTCTCAGCTTTTGTTTGTCTGGAAATTGTTTAATCCCTCCTTCAAATTTAAATGATAATCTTGCTGGTAGAGTATTCTTGGTTGGAGGCCCTTCTGATTAATTGCATTAAATATATCATGCCACTCCCTTCTAGCCTGTAACGTTTCTGTGGAGAAGTCTGATGATAGCCTGCTGGGTTTTCCTTTGTATATGATCTTTTTTCTCTCTCTGGTTGCTTGTAATGGTCTGTCCTTATCCTTGACCATTGCCATTTTAATTCTTTTATTTCTTGGTGTCGTCCTGCTTGGGTGCCTTGTGTTGGGAGATCTATGCACCTCCATGGCCTGAGAGACTATCTCCATCCCAAATTGGGGAAGTTTTCAACAATTGCCTCCTAATGACACTGTCTATCCTATTTTCTCTCTTCTTCTTCTTCTGATGCCCCTATAATGCAAACAGTGATCCATTTGGAATGGTCACACAGTTCTCTCAATATTCTTTCATTCCTAGGGTTCCTTTTTTTTCTCTGTGCCTCAGCTTTTTTGTTGTCCTCTTTCGTTTCTGTTACATTTACCATCTCTTCTACTACATCTAACCTGCTTTTAAATTCCTCCACCGTATGTTTCACTTCAGATATGGGATTTCTTAAGGATTGAATCTCCATATAAATTCATCTGTGAGGTCTTGAATATTTTTCTTTACCTCCATGAGCATGGCTATGATTTTTATTTTGAATTCTCTTTCAGGAAGATCAGTGAGTTCAGTTTCACTTAGGCCTTTTTTTGGTGCTTGTGATATATTGGTCTGAACCAGGTTCCTTTGATGTTTCATATTTGTATGTGGCGCCCTCTAGTGCACAGAAGCTCTAATTTCTGGAGCTCCTCAGTCCCTAGAATGATGTTGGGGGTTGCAGGGGAGCGGCACTGGTGCCTGGGGTGAGGAAAGCGCTATTTCCTGATTCCCATCTGCTGTGCCTGTCTACACTGTTGAAACAGTGGGCTGAGCACACAAGTGTAAGCCTCTGTGCTTTGGGTTTGTAGCTGCTGTAAGCATGAGGGATATCAATCAATGTTAAATTACCCCATGTTTATTCTATATAAGCTATTGTAGTTCTGCATCATGTGGAGTTGTGTGAAGAGTGTAGAAAGAAAAATGGGCACAGCTAGACTTAGTGATCTAAATCTATTAAGTGATTGCTGTAAGCTCCGTGAAAGCCGGATGTGTCTGCCTAATACCCCTAGTGCTTAGGATAATGCTTGGCATATAGTAGATGCTGAGTAAATAGCTACTGAATGAAATAATGGCCAAAGATAGAGGCTCAGTACCAGGAAAGAGTGGAAAATGGTATTATAGAAAACACAGGATTAGAGAGTTTCGAGGAAGAAGTGATTCTCAGTTGCATATTTAACACAGGTCTTCTAAGTTCAAGTTTGAAAAATGTTCATTGGATTTGACAGTTAGTGTCTCATTGTTGACTTGATGAGAACAACTTTAATGAAGTGTTGTTTAACACTGTCTCATTCTCTGACACAGGTGCTCCTTTCTCTATCATTCCATAGTACTTTGTGCATTACTGAGATTAGGAGTTTCTGTACATGTTCTTCATGAGGCCATGAAGGGCATCAAGGATAAGGACCTGTCTCTTGGGTTTTTTTTGTTGTTGTTGTTCTGTTTTTTTAAAAATGTTTTATCATTGTGTCACCAGAGCTTGGCACTATACCTGGCTTATAGTAAGTGCTGAAAAATGAAGAGTCAAGCCCTATTATAAATTGTATTCTACAAGAAAAGGTGTTTTGACGTGTCTGTATTATTTTTCTAATTGTTGTAGAGATGTGAATGGGTATGTTTAGACAAAGCTGTATATATATTGCTAAAGTTACTAAGTGGAATGGTAGTTAATTTGGGGGGAAAAAGCATTTTCAGGCAGCTGGGGCTTTTCTTTGGGTAGGTCCTGAATGTAAATCCTAGCCTTGCCAAGTGAGATTTATTACCCCAGTTCCCCTCTGGATAGTTTCTAGCCTCTTGAGTTTCTAGTCCAGATTCTGACTGAGGTTCGTTCTCAACTTTGAGAGACCAGACCTCTTATGTCAGAAACTAAGAATCTTAACTTGCATTTGATCCACCTTCTGCATAATAGTAAAGAGCCTAGCTGAAGTCTGGAAGATTAGATTCACTTTTCTTTTTACTTTTTCTGGACCTACATTGAGATAATGTATCTATGAATTGGGAGAGGCCAAGCTCATCTCTTTGATCTGTGGATTGTGTGTAGTTAAATTTGGTAATTCTACTTTTTTAGAAATTAGCTGTGCAGATTTTTTTTCTTCTTTTCTTTTTAAATCTGGCACTTATTTTTTCTCAAAAAGCTTTCTGTCATGCTGAGATTTTATTTTTCAGTTTTAATGATTCACATTGGAACACATGCATAATCTCCCTCATTTAATAATTTATGCTTGTTTTGGCAGACTACTCATTTTCTTATGGAGGAAGGTTACTTTTAATATTGGTGTAAAAGCTCCCAAATGAAATGTGAGCTTAGAAGTGATCACAAACCTCTCCTTGTTGTACAGCATTGCTCACCAACTTCACTGGGCTTTTTCTCTGAAACCTTTCAGATAGCAATAATACGTGCTTTCTCTAAATAGAACCACAAATCTTAAAACTTTCCTGTCTTCTCCTTACCTCACTAAGTAGGTAAATTAGCTTAGAAATGACAGAGGGAGTTTTCTTGACTTTGGTAGAACATCAACTTTCCCAAGCTGTCATTGGAATTACACTATTTAAGAACATTGAGATTTGAATAATATGTAGGCTGCTGACAATCCTTGTTTGAAGTGAGGCAAAATATAAACAAATTTATTTCTTTGACAAGACATTTACAGTTGCTTTGCCATGATTTAATAAGAAGAGAGGGAGAAGCAAAATATATTCAGAAAACATTTCTTTTTGTAAATGGGTAGCTTATTCTCCTGTAGGACCAGTGATAATTCATAGATGACCTTATTTTTCATACTCATTTTCATGTCATTCTGGAAACTACTCTGTGAGTTCTCATTTTCCATGTAGTAGCCCTGTACGGACTGGGAACTTGGGATTAGGTTTCTACTTAATCTTTTTCCCCACACGCTATTTACCCCAGTACCTTTATTATTCCCACAGAGGCCCTGTTAGCTTTGTGTGTCTCTTCACTGGACTCCTTTTCTTCATAAGCTGTGACACCTAAAGTTGATTGTTCTAATTTTAGGAAGCTTCTGATTGCTGGAGAAAATAGAGTGATATATTTAGCTTTATATGGGGTGGGGTGGGGGGAGGGGTTATGGACTCCTTTGAGAGTCTCATGGAAAACCACAGGTCTTCTATCCAGAAAAATGTATATTACATATATAATTTTGTTTACAGTTTCAGGAGGTTCATGTATTGCTCTTTCATTTCCACCCCATTCAAGAATTCCTGGTAGAGGTAGAGATAAGAAAACATCTGGGTATTTTTATCCTTCTTCAGTGGTGTTAACAGTCGTTTGCCAACTCCACCACCATCTTTAATCAAAAATAACTTAAATGCTACTTTGCATATATAGTAGAGTCATAGAGGTAAATAGTTTAAACCTTGTAACCCTTGAGAGCATGGATTGTCAAAAACTGAGATGATACACAAACAGCTAGTAATCAGAACACAAGACAAGTGTATCAGCTATGTAAACAGTGTATTTTTTCATATTCTGCTGGTATTGTTAGGTATTTCTTCAGAGTTGAGTGTCACAAAGAAAATAGGGAGAGAAGACGTCCCATCTTCAGAATGGTTTAACGTAAGAGAAAATTTTGCAAATGTATGAAAGTGATTTTTCCCTGTATTATAAATGAGAGTATTGAGATACTGAAGTGTTAGTTCATGTTTAAGGTTCAAAACTGAAGTATACTAAGGGCGAAATTGTTCATCAGTAGGCTGGAATTTTAGCCATGGGGCAGATCCCTATAGGTAAAACATCCAGTACACTGTCTGAAGCTGATGTTGTACTGGCTCGGTGAAGGCAGCCCGTGACTGGTACACAGTCTGTTTTCTCTAGCATCATGCATCACTGTTAAGATGAAAGCTTTTCTGATAACTTTGGCAGTCTGTCACCATCAGTATTTTGGGGACCAACCTACTGATGACCCTGGGAGATTAGAACTCTAGAAAACTTGAGTTGCAGTCTTCCATCACTCAAAATATTCTTGATTATAAGCCAGCTGTGGCTGGCTTTTATTTATGTCCTAAATACCTGGATAGTTGACTTAGTTTTCTTTCTGTTTTTTTAATTTTTGTAGTTTTTTAGTTTTTGTAGTTTTCTTTCTGTGTGTTTGTTACAATCAGTCAGCCTGTGTGAGGACACAGCGTTATTTTATATCTTTTAAAGATTAGATGGTCTATACTTGTGAGGGATTTTAACTGAAAGAGACTTAATTGTATAATCACTTGTAATAATCAAGTAGGTATGGCATGAAAACTTCAGAGGCACATGTGTATATTTTTTGTCCTTTACATTCTGATAAACAGTAGGTTTAATTCAGGGATTACCTCCTCTGTGGAGCCTTTCCTTAATTCCTTTTTCTCTCTTACCTCCCAGAATTGGCCACTTCCTCCTCTGTGCCTAACCCTGTGTATGATTTTCTACTGCATTGTATCACCCTGTTTGTTTATAGTCTCTCTCACTATACTAGACTCTAAGCTTCCAGAGGACGTAGTCTATGTCTTACTCATTTCAGGGTATAAAGCCAGGCACGTAGAAGGTTCTCAGTAATGTGTTATGAAGGAAGGAAGGAAGGAATTCAATCCAAATGAATTCAATCCATGAATGACTGAATGAATGAGTGAATGAATGGGTGAATGAACAGTATATTAAAGACTATTAGGAAGCCCTTAAGGAAGGGATCAAAACCTCACATTCCTTCAGGGTCCAGGCATAAATGAGTGGAGCGGACCTGGTGGGCTCTGCTGTGGTGACTTGGAGAACCCCTGCCTTACCTAAAAGGGGCAGCTGCTACTCCACTCCAGCCCACTGGTGCCTTGTGGGAATGCTGACTCTGTTGCCACACCTTTAAATTATTTAAGAGAAGCCAGACTTTGGATATTTATATGAAACCTTATGATTGGAAGCCAAGTTTCTTAAACCCTTTTATTAAGGTGTAATTTACATACCAAAAAAAAGCGTGTATATTAGGGGTATACACCTCAGTCCATTTTCACAAACTGAACTGATTTTTTATGTGGACCGAACAAAACTGGATTGACCTGCAGGCCACCAGTTTGCAACTTGTGACAAAGGCCATATGGGAGCAAGCTACATGGTTTTGTTAAGAATTACCTGATAGGTACGTGTGCTTTAAAGTGGCACATCAGTCAAATGCAGTGTGTGGACCTTACTTGGATTTTGATGCAAATAAATGAGATGTAGAAAAGCATTTATGAAACAGTTGGAGAAATTTGAATGTTGACTAGCTGTTTAATAATATTGAAGAATTACTGTTAATTATTTTAGATGTTACATAGTTGGCTTGGTTTTTCTTTTTTTATATAGACTTTATTTTTTAGAGCACTTTAGAGCAAACTTGAACAGAAGCTGCAGAGTTCCCATTTACCCTGTGACCCCTCCACATGTAGCCTCCCTCATTATAAACATCCCCCACCGAAGTGATACATTTGTTATAGTTGATGAACCTGAACTGACACATCATTATCACGCAAAGCCCATAGTTCCCATTAGGGTTCACTCTTGATGTTGCACATTTTTAGGGTTTTGACATGTATAATGACATGTATCTGCCATTATAATATCATAGTTATTTTTTTAAGAGTCTTTAAAGACACATACTGATTTATGAATGAAATGAAATAATACTGGAATTTGTTTCAAAATAATTTTGGAACAGTCTGAAAGTTTAGTTATAAATTAAACAAACTTGACCATGTATTGGTAATCATTGAAGCTGGGTGATGGGTACATGAGAGCTCATTATATAAGTGTCTCTATTTTTGTATATGTTTGAAAATTTTCACCTTCAAAAGCAGAGCAGAAGTTCAAGTTAAAGCTGAAGCATGATTTTTGGGGTCTGGGATAATGGGACAACTACTGTAGGTTGCAGAATCTCAATTTCTGGAACTGAAGTCTACAAAATTAATAACATTTCCTTTTTTCATCTGTAGGGCCTGAGGGTCAGTATACTAAGACTGCTCAGGAGATTGTGAACATCTGTTACCAGACATTGACTGAGGTAGGTGCTAAGAGGAGGTCCCCTTGGAATCCAGCTTTCTGGAATCCCTTTGTTGCCTTGTCTGAGGAGGTCTGCCTTCCCTGCCTGTCGAATTTTAAAATGTAACGTTCCACCCCCACCCTCACCCCACATCCCGTGTTTCTTTCCATGCTTTATTTTCCTCCTTAGCATTAAATGTTTCTATCAAGCTGTACAATTACTTATTTTGATTTTCATATGTGTTCTGCCACTAGAATAGCAGCTCCATAAAGACAGGGAATTTTGTCTGCTCTGTTTACTTTTGTATCTCCAGGGTCTAAAGCACACATTGAATGAATTCACCAATTTTCTTTATTTCTCAGTATGATGAGCATTTGGCTCAACTTGAGAAGGATATTTGTACAGCTAAAGAAGCAGCTTTGGAGGAAGCAGATTTAGAAAGCTTGGACCCCATGACTCCAGGCCCTTACACATCCCAGGTGAGTCTGAGGACTAGGAACTTCCTCTTAGAGTTTTCTTATTGGTTTGGGAAGTTGGGAGCATAACAGATGTATTGACCGAGATACCCTTCTTCTCTGTCCTTCCTCTTCATATGCCTTTTGTGTGCTTTCTTGTCTTCTCAAAGGCTAAGGTGAGTGAGGGCCATCGGTCTTGGTGGCCTTGTTGAATCCAAGAGAGGCAGATATGGAATGAATGAGTGGGGTGGGGTGTTTGTTGTTTAGGCAGTATTTAGGAATACCAGATTCCTGACCATTATGGCCAGAGGCATCCTTTTGAGTCTCTGGAGCCCTCTTGCCCATGAACTGGGGCTCTAGGACATCCTAGAGCCTATATAACTAAGTATAGACTTAGTTATAGATGTGGGCCACTTTGTTTCTGTGCCTTATAGATGCCTGATTACTCATCCCCATCTTAGTGTAGCTCAGATGTCACCCATTTTCCTGGATTGGCTCCCTCTCCTCAAAAAGGTAACATTTATAATATTCCTTAATTTCCATGTCAAAATATTTAGAAAGCAGGATTAATAAGAAATGTTTAGTCTTTCTGTTCTGACCCTTGAATATATACTAAGTATATTTCATGTATACTATACTCTTAGAGGGCTGGCATATTTGAAGGAATGGACTTACCAGAATACAACTGGTACTTGGTTTCTCGATTGGAGGCACTATGGTAAAGTGGGAAGCACATGAAGTTTGGATAAAACAGGCCTGGGTTTGGATCTTAGCTCTGCTATTATCTAGCTTTGTGAGCCTGAGACGCTAAGTTAACCTCTCTAACCCAGTTTCCTTTTTCTCTAAAGTATATTTCTCAAAATTGTTGTAAATATTAAATAAGCCTGTTTGCCTTGCACATAGTAGACATTCAGTAAATGTTTCCTTATCTGTATGAAAGTTGTCTGCAAAGTCCTCAGAGGCCCCTTCAGACTCAACCAAATCTTTGAATGCAAAATTCTCCTAATTTCCACTGGAAAACTTTTTTTCATTCTACTGAGGTTTTACTCTGAACTAATAATGTGACCTATGTGATCTTCGTTGGATTATTGCTGTCTGTATCTCATTTATGCACTCTCCCTATATATCTTTTACTTTCTCTTTCACCCCAAACCTACGTTACTGAGGGGTCTAATAGGCCCACTGCTTCCACAGGGCCCTTTCTGGTAAGTTAAAGCCTGGGTTTTAGCCACCATTTAACAGGAGAGACGAGCCACTCCATGGTGCGTGGTTTGCTCTAGTCTATGACAGTGTAAACCTAGTCGTTGGGTGAGTCAAAGCCTTAAACCTAAAAGCCATCTCCCTTTTCTTCCCTTCCCTTCCCACACTACCTGAAAGAGCTGAGGAAAATCTGGAAACTGTTAATCCTGCTTGAGCAGTAGCTATTGCTTAGTGCAGTTAGAGGATCTCCTGGGAAGGGTGCAGTGTAGATTGCTGCTGCATCATTCTAGCTTACCCTCTCACTGTTGCCTTCACTCTTATATATACATTTTAAAATAGTAAACCCAATTCATTACCTCTTAACCTGAGGAAGATGCACATGAGTGATTGTCCTTACTCATTACTACTCTTCTAACCCAAATATTTAATCAAAGAGTGTTTGCAGAAGTTTGACCAGGCATTATACAACTCTAGTTGTATAGAAACACAAGAGTAATACTTTACCAACAGCTCTAAATGGTGGTAGTCAATAATGCATTTTTCACTCAACTGTTTCCACCTAGCTTGTCATTGTGTCATTCATTTGACTTAACCCCTTACCTAAAACTGCTCACTTTGCAGTTCCCCACAAAGCCTTTCATTCCTGATTTTCTCTTATGTTCCAGAGCTAGTTTATCTGCTCTGTAATGATTTGAATTGTCTTGCCTCTCTTTCTCCAAAACCCTCTTCTCAATGAGCCTCACTTGTTTGCTTTTTAAATGAAAGAAAGTATCATGTATGTGAATTTTTGGTTGATCAAAATTATGTGTTCGTTGGGAAATATAAAGAATAAATAAATTACCTAAAGTCAAGTCTGCCACTCAGAACCAACCACTGTGAACATTTTGGTGTGTGTCCTTCAAGTCCGTGATGTGAGTGTGTGTGACTATATACACATGTGCATGCTTTTATAGACACATTTTTAAAGTGGAATGGTCAGTATGGCTTTCTGTCTTGTTTTCACGTTACGAACACTTTATTTCATTGAGTAGTCTTTAAAAACATGATTTTTAAATAGCTGTATAATATTTCTGCCCTCAGCCAGCTTTTTAGAGAACTCTACTTCTCCAGCCTGTTCTTTATTGACCCGCTTGCCCTCCTGTCACTGAGTAATCCTTTTGCTAAATCCCTGTTCTCTTCAGGAGAGGGAAGAGAGGAGAGGTCTATAATTTATTGAATACTAGGCACTGGGTAAGGGGCTTAACACTTCTCTCTCTTAGTTCTCCCAACGACCTTGTGAGGTAGGTTTTACAATTGAGGAAACCAAGGTTTAGAGTAAGTAATTAGTTAAGGTTACTCAGCTTGCAAGTGATGGAGCCAGGACTCGAACCCAGAGCAGTTTATTCCAAAGCCCATGGCTTTTCACCACACCATTTTGCCTCATAGCATCCTCTGAAGAGTTCATAAGCTATTAACCCATTCCATGCTCTTGTTGGAGTCAAAATTCCTTTATCCCATTTCCTATTAGATCTCCAAACCAAACAATCAAAATAGCACTGATTGAAGCCCTGGACCTAAAAACAGTAATAAGGCAAGGCTTAGAAGAAACTAGGTTATTGACCAGAAAGGCTGTTAGGATATAGAATGGTCCCATAGCTTTGATGGTTTTCTGCTTCAGGCTTCTGATCATGTGCATCAGACATCTCTCTGCTAGAATGAGCAACATTTGTAAGGTTCCCAAAAACCTGTCTACATAAACCTGTGCCAAACTAGGTTTTCTCTTTAAATCAGATAATTCTGCATGACCTTTTTCTGCAGTGAACATTTTAAGGGGGAGTTCTCTGTATTTCTCCCTTTCCTAAGTAGAAGCCAAGTTGTATGATTTATGCCACAGCCTCCTGATTTGTATGATAACAGCACATCCCTCAGTATGTCTCGAGATGCCTCTGTATTTCAAGATGAGAGCAGTATGCCTGTCCTGGATATTCCTACTGCCACACCAGAAAAGCAGGTAACAGAGGTAGGATTTTCTTTTTCTCTTTGTGTGATTGGTAGTATGCTATGAGGTGGGGAACAATGGCAGTGATGACATATGACCGGTGTCAAGGATGGTTGTGCCCCTTGGCCCTGGGAACGAAGGCTTAGAAATGTAATTTCAAGGTAGGATGGTAGCAGGTCATGTGACTGGCATCTTCTGTCTCTCCCCACGGGCAGAGTCAGGCACAGCAGAACTTCAGGGAAGTGTAAGAGGCATCAGAGCAACCTGACAGGTGACTAGAGAGACCAGCTGCACTCAGAGACAGTTCAAAATAATTGCCCTGCAACTTTACCTTATGTGTGCTGTAATCTAAATGAAAAATATGTATAAAATAAAATTAAAATTTTAATATTGGTCTTTTCTAGAGGTACCAGAAGATATTCCTGATCTGAAGCCAGAAATCCTCTCTCAGTTTTTCTCAGTCAGGTTTCCACTGGCGAGTGAAAAACCCCTGGAGAGTTTTTCTATCCCAGAGTCCAACACAAGCTAAGGAAAGCTTGTGTTAGAAAGGAAGAGTGTTCTTATGGTGATACAGTAAGAGGAGACAAAGGACCTTCCTGTTCTTTGGGTTTTTACCCTACCCATGACTTCCAAAGAACAAATGGGGGAAAGTACACATGCCTTAAGCTGTGTAAACAGCCCCCACTAACTGTGGGGTTGACTCGGATATCAGTGAGGAGCATCCTTCCGGGTGAGAGCCCTTGGTTAAATCCCACAGGCACTTCCCTAAGTGACGTGCTATTTGTGTTCCTTACTCAGATGCACCAGGGCCGAGGTAGTCTGGGTGAGGAAGTCTCTGATGTGGATATTGAAGGGTATGAGTAGGAGGACGATGGGAAACCTAAGACTCCAGTCCCAGTGAGTATGCTTATAGAAAGCTTATGGTTACATTACACTCTTTTTTTTTTTTTTTAATTTTTTATTGAAGGGTAGTTCACACACAGTATTACATTAGTTTCAGGTGTACAACACAGTGATTCAACATTTATATACATGATAATTCTAGGTACCAGCTATCACCATACCAAGTTGTTACAATATTTTGACTATATTCCTTATGCTATACATTACATCCCGGTTACTTATTTATTTCACAATTGGAAGTGTGCGTGTATATATATATATTGTGAGGGCATCTCTCATATTTATTGATCAAATGGTTGTTAACAACAATAAAATTCTATATAGGGGGGTCGATGCTCAATGCACAATCATCAATCCACCCAAGCCTAATTTTCGTCAGTCTCCAATCTTCTGAAGCAGAACGAACAAGTTCTTACATGGAGAACAAATTCTTACATAGTGAATAAGTTACATGGTGAACATTACAAGGGCAGTCATCACAGCAGCTTTTGGGTTTGCTCATGCATTATGAACTATAAACAGTCAGTTCAAATATGAATACTCATTTGATTTTTATACTTGATTTATATGTGGATACCACATTTCTCTCTTTTGTATTATTATTTTTAATCAAATGTAGATGATCAGGTGTGTGCCTGTAGACTATGTGTTAATCCAAGCTAGACAAGGGCCATAAAACATCCACGTATGCAGAAGATTTCTCTCAGAACGGGGGGGGTGGGTTCTAAGCCTCACCTCTGTTGATCCCCCTTTTTCTCACCTGATGGCCCCCCTGCGACTGTGCCTGTCTTAGGTTGTTCCTCCCTTGAGGAATCTTACCCGTCTCTAGCTAACCAGTCATCTTCCGGGGCCATACAGGGAAATGTGAAGTTGGTAAGTGAGAGAGAAGCCTTATTGTTTGAAAAGGTTAGCTTTTTACTTCTTTGCATATTTATGCCCTGTGGCTTCTATGCCCAGCATTTGTCTTGAGGTGTCTTTACCACTTGGAAGAATTATGATACTCGGTAAATTCGATATGAGGCATGAATTCTATTTAAGTTTTGTAGTTAGGAAGGAAGAAGAAAAGCTATAGAAGTAGCAGGCAGAAGAAAACATGGGAAGATTATTTCTTTGACATATCTTCTTGTACAGTAACTTCAGCATGTATAGGTTTTAAACTACTAATTAAATTGTGCACACACATTAACATAATAGGAGTACAGTCACGTAACCAAAGCATATCTGTAATTACCAGCCATCTCCAGTGAAACCAAGGAAACCTTTAGGCACCTTAGGCATTTGTGAAAACTTATCTATGATACGGTGGATATTGTCGAACTGAACTTGAACAGTCTGAGAGAAATCAGACAAATTAAAACAGTCCATTCCTGGGGACTGTTCACATCCCATATGTTCTTTTTTTTTTTTTCTGGATAATTATTTCTTATTGAAGGGTAGTTGACACACAGTATTACATTAGTTTCAGGTGTACAACACAGTAATTTGACATTTATATACATGATAATTCTAGGTACCAGCTATCACCATACCAAGCTGCTACAATATTTTGACTATATTCCTTTTGCTATACATTACATCCCGGTTAGTTATTTCTTTTACAATTGGAAGTCTGTATATACATATATATTTTTGATTGTTTGTTTGTTTTGTTTTGTTTTTTTTGTGTGTGAGGGCATCTCTCATATTTATTGATCAAATGGTTGTTAACAATAATAAAATTCTGTATAGGGGAGTCAATGCTCAATGCACAATCATTAATCCACCCCAAGCCTAATTTTCGTCAGTCTACAATCTTCTGAAGCATAACGAACAAGTTCTTACATGGAGTACAAATACATACATAGTGAATAAGTTACATGGTGAACATTACAAGGGCAGTCATCACAGAAGCTTTCGGTTTTGCTCATGCATTATGAACTATAAAGAGTCAGTTGAAATATGAATACTCATTTGATTTTTATACTTGATTTATATGTGGATACCACATTTCTCTCTTTCGTATTATTATTTTTAATAAAATGCTGAAGTGGTAGGTAGATGCAAGATAAAGGTAGAAAACATAGTTTAGTGTTGTAGGAGAGCAAATGTAGATGATCAGGTGTGTGCCTGTAGACTATGTGTTAATCCAAGCTAGACAAGGGCCATAAAACATCCATGTATGCAGAAGATTTCTCTCAGAATCGGGGTGGGGAAGGTTCTAAGCCTCATCTCTGTTGATCCCCATTTTCTCACCTGATGGCCCCCCTGCGACTGTGCCTGTCTTAGGTTGTTCCTCCCTTGAGGAATCTTACCCGTCTCTGGCTAACCAGTCATCTTCCGGGGCCATACAGGGAAATGTGAAGTTGGTAAGTGAGAGGGAAGCCTTACTGTTTGAAAAGGTTAGCTTTTTACTTCTTTGCATATTTATGCCCTGTGGCTTCTATGCCCAGCATTTGTCTTGAGGTATCTTTACCACTTGGAAGAATTATGATACTCGGTAAATTTGATATGTGGCACGAATTCTATTTAAGGGTTGTAATTAGGTAGGAAGAAGAAAAGCTGTAGAAGTAGCAGGCGGCAGAAAACCTGGGAAGATTGATTATTTCTTTGACAAATCTTCTTGTAGAGTAACTTCAGCATGTATAGGTTTTAAGCTACTACTTAAATTGTGCACACACATTACCATAATAGGAGTACAGTTACGTAACCAAAGCATACCTGTAATTACCAGCCATCTCCAGTGAAACCAAGAAAACCAGTTAGGCACCTTAGGCATTTGTGAAAACTTATCTGTGATATGGTGGATATTGTCCAACTGAACTTGAACAGTCTGAGAGAATTCAGATAAATTAAAACAACCCATTCCTGGGGACTGTTCACATCCCATATGTTCTTTTAACAGTAAATAGTCTGTAGTTGTAAGATTTTGGAGTGCTACAATTTGCACTTCTCCTAATTCTTGGTTGAGTTCCAACAGTATAGATCCAGTCAAATTTGTTGTTTTACTGTATCCACAGGCCAGCTTAGATATCTCCTTCTTCATTCCCATGGCAAGTCCAGGAATTGGTGGGATGAGTGCATCTACACCTGTAGCAGTGCATGGATCTTTGTTCGGGTTTTTTGATGATCATCTTCTGGCATGAGTCTTCCCGAGAGTGCTGATGTTGGAAGTTCTTTTTCATACCATATCTTAGTTCATTTTAGGGGTAGCCAAATTAGGCTTTGATCCTCTGTATAAACACAAGCAAACCCTTTCCCTGCACTTTTATATGCCCTTTATATCATTGTGTAGAACTCATTGGAGGTCACCACACAAGAACTGCTTTTTATTTAATCATTAATCTACACTTACATGACGAATATTTTGTTTACTAGGCTCACCCCTATATCAGGACCCCCTATATACCCCTTTACAGTCACTGTCCATAAGCGTAGCAAACTGTTGTAGAATCACTACTTGTCTTCTCTGTGTTGTACAGCCCTCCCCTTTCTCCCACCTCCCCATGCATGCTAATCTTAATACCCCATTTCTTCTCCCCCCCCTTATCCCTCCCTACCCACCCATCCTCCCCAGTCCCTTTCCCTTTGGTACCTGTTAGTCCATTCTTGAGTTCTGTGATTCTGCTG